>NC_045427.1:535796164-536096164 GCF_902635505.1 Sarcophilus harrisii | reverse complement strand
ATTCTTGGATGTAGTAATATGGTCCTACTCAATTGAATTTGTGGAGCATATCTAGATGCTCCTTTGTTGATCATAAGATTTCAACGTACTATGATATATCTATTTGTGTTTGGCACTTTCCAGCACAAAGAATATTATATTTAAAAGAGAAAATTAAAATGAATTGGGAGTTGAATAGTTTTTTTTATCACTTGTCATAATGCCATAGATCCCCAAGCCATGTTTTTGTTCTAGTTTCAATCTTCTTTTCCTTATTATAAATTAATCTCCTTTTGTCATTTTTAGTGTTTAGTACTAGCCTTAGTTCATTTTAAGTTTAATATTTCTGACATTCTTATATTACTATGTCATGCTTTTGTATTAATTCAGTAACTTTTCTGTGCTTCTTCCTTGATTAAATCTTTATTCTTTTGCAACTGAGTTTCTTTTTTTCTCTCTTCACAGACACACACATGTTTATATGTATGTACACACACATATATATGTGTGTACATACATACAAATATATACAAACCTATATATACACACATATATAGTCTATAAGTTAAGTTGGTCAAGGAGGTTTCTGTATATCAGTATCAGGCAGTACCTTTAAACAACTTTCTATTTTATTCTTTATTGGATTTCTTTGTATCTTTAGAAAAATCACTCTTAAGAATTTCTTGTTTCTTTTAGACTAATTTTGCATGCATAATTTTAGGTTGTAAGATCTTTCCCAATCTTGCTCTGTATTCTTTTGAAATCTTTTCTCTTTCCCCCCCAAATCTTTTGAAATCTTTGAAATATTTTATGTTCTGTAGGGTACACATTAAGCCATGCTCTTTCATCTTTTTCATACAACATAAAATTTGGTCCCTTCACTCACTATGTTCTCATTATTTTTTACTTCAACCACACTTTCTTCCTTGAACAGAATCAAGTTCAGAATAGCAGTTTCCATTTTTTGCTTCTTCTTAACTTTTGAAGAATGAAATCACCCTTAAGGAAAGCCCAGAATTTATTAACTACTTTGCTTTTGGCAGAGAGAGTGTTCTATTGTAAAATACATTTCTTAATTCTTTTTGATTTATTTATTGAATTCCCTACCCATTTACTGCTTCTGTTCAGGTGGTCTGTAGTTTGTGCTGATGACAACATTTCTTCTATTTCTGTCTCTTTTGATCTTCAAGCAAATCATTTTTACTATTCCTTCTCTTCCCAGTTTCTGGATTTTCTCAGGGAAGTATATCTTCTTAATAGCTACTTTGCTCCCTCTTTTTAAAAAAAACTACTTTGTTCCTTTTGCATAAATTACATTTTTCAAGGGTCCATATCCCTGTCATGGGTTTTATTTTCCTACAAAAATTAAGGCCATCTGTCTTGAGTTCTCTCTTTCCCCCCTGCTCCATATTTCAAAACTTCTTTAAATCATCTCTTATTTTCCTAGCTTGTTGTGCTCTACAAGGAGGAATTTGCCTTTTTTTTTCTACTAAAAACAACATCTCTATTTGTGACCTTGATCCCATCCCCCCTTTTTTTCTGAGAACTTGTTCTTTCACATCTTCAATATCTTATTATCTACTATATCCTTCTCTCCTATCTAAAGAAATGACCATGTCTTCATGTCTATTCTATCCTTAAAAACAAAAACAACATTAATCTGAGCATTCCATTCCCTAATTTTCTTCTTTCTTTAAAAGCTATGTTTCTAGAAAAGTTTATTGACTTTACGTCCACTTTTCAACTCTTTGCAATATACCTTCTAATCCCACCACACTAATGAAAATGTTCTCCTAATGACCCTGGAGACTTCTTAATTGCTAAAGATTTTTCTTGATATTCATCTTCCTTGATATTTGCAGTAGTAAGCATCCTTTTTTCTTAGCTACTTCCTTTTTCCTTAACTTCAGCAATCCTGATCTTTTCTTGTTCTCTTCCTTCTTTTTTGACCATCCTCATGCCACCACCTCTTCATACAGGCTTGAAACTTTGGAACCTTTAAATTTTTTTTTCTTTTTTGGAAATTGAGTATACCTCTCTCACCCAGGGTGGAAGTACACTGGTCACTCACAGGCCCAATTCAAATGCTTATTACTAGGGAAACTTTAATCTACTCTTTTTTCTGAAGTGGCCCAATTTTCTTGTCATTGGACATGCTAGTGACCCCTTACTTTTGTCGAGTTATGATATTAGTACTAGACTTATAATGAATACCCAGTTGGTTTTTACCCTACTCCAATTCAGAAACTTTTGAACTCAAGCAGTGCATTAGCTGCAGATTCCCTCAGTAGCTTAAATTATTGGTATATGCCATTATGCTTAGACTGGAAGTGTTGCTTAACTTGCTTTTCTCTAGAAATCCTCTTTCTTATCCATTCAGTTGTAAAATCTTGTCAAATTTACCTTCACAATACTTTTGGTATGACCCTTTCTTTCCACTCATACTTATATTATCTGAGTTCAGCTTTTTACCTCTCATGTAAACTCCTATAAAAGCCTTTTAATTGTTATTGCTATTTTAATTTATTCTCTATTCATTTACAAAAATAATCTTTGTTATTGTTTAGTTCTTTTAGTAGTGTTCTCTTTGAGACCCTATTTGCATTTTTCTTAGCAAATTTGGTGTTATGATTTGTCATTTCCTTCTCCAGCTCATTTTATAGATAAGGAAACGGAGGCAAAAAGAGTTAAAGGACTTGACCAGTGTCATACAGATAGCAAATATTTGAGACTAGATTTAGCTTTTCCTGACTTCAGGAATGGCAATCTATCAAGTGTACCACCTAATTTTTCCACTGGCTGTCCCCAAATAATCTTACCAAGATGTAATTTTGAACATATTTTCCCCTTGCTAAAATATTCAGGAGGTCCCAATTTCTTCATAATATATTTATTTAATTAAAAATGTATATTCAATTCATTAATCCTCTCTTTTCCTATTTTGTTAATGTATGTTTATAAGGATATGATTTCCCTTTTGAAAATTTCTGTAGTTGTATTCCAGAAATTTTAGTATATTATTTATCATTTTTTTTCATAATTATTGTTTCTGTGGTTTCTTTTTTACCCTCTCATTAATTAGGACTTCATCACTAAGTCTCTTTTTGGGTCTGCATCTTTTATTTGTGATCCCTGAACCAATGATTATTGGTCAAGTATATATATATATATATATATATATATATATATATATATATATATATATATATATATATACTATTACTGAATTTTTATAGATTTTTGAAATATCTTTGTGATCCAGCACATAATCAACTTTTATAAGTTTTATGTGTTGTTGAGAAATATTATACACTGTTTTGCAGTCTTATTTAGAAAATACCACAAGTTTTTTACTCTAGTTTTTTCTGCAATTCAGTTACACATTTTCATTTTTTTTTAATCTTTCCCTTAGATTTCCAAAACCAGGAGAGGGATATTAAAGTCTTCTGGCATTATTGTTTTACTATCTACATCTTTTTATAGTTTAGATAATGTTTCATTTATGGATTTAAATGCTAAGGTATTGGAATATATACATTTAGTGCTGATATTGGTTTGTTGTCCATATTTTCTTTTCCTTTTTTTCCCCTGAGGCAATTGGGGTTAAGTGATTTGTCCAGGGTCACACAGCTAGGACATATTAAATGTCCATGTTTTCTTTCAGCATAATGTATTATCCTTGTTTGTTCCTTTTTATTTTTTTTAAATGTTTTTGCTTTGTCAGATAGCTTAATTGTAACTTCTTTTTAAAGATTCACTTCATAAAAAGAACACCCCCCCATTTTATTTAGAGAATATCTTTATATAGATATATATGTACACACACACACACATATATATATATATATATATATATATATATATATACACACACATATGTATTTCATGTAAACAACAGATCATAGGGTTTTGTTTTCTTATCCAATGGATTACTCCTTTTTTTTTGTTTGTTTCATTGGATTGTTTAATCTACTTTACATTTAAAGTTATGAGAGTTACATTTCTATTTTCCTTAATCTGATCCCCCCCCCTTTTTTTTTTTTGGTAAAAATGTTATGTACTTCAATTACTTTACCTTAATCTGTTTTTAAGATAATCCTATTTCTACCAGTTTAGTTCCTCTCACCCCTGGTCCACTCTCATTGTTTGTTATTCCTTTTCTTTTGGGGTTTTCTTCATTAATTCTCTTTATCTCTTTAAAAAAAATCAGTTCATATAATTTTCCCTTCTTTTCCCCTCTCAATCAAGTAGATTTCCTTTCTTTTTATCTCCCTTAACTAGTTCTGTTTATTAGCTTTTTTAAATTTAATTTTTGTGTTCTTTTCCAGAAAGGATTTATCTCACCCATTTCATTATCCACCTTCTCTTTCTATTCTAGCCTCTCATTCTCTGGTTCATGATCCCTTTATATTATGTGCTTTCTCTCTTTCCTTTGTATTCCTTAAGCAACCATAACTTACAAAATATCCATATAAGATTTTCCCTTCTGTGCTGTTTTTACCAGTGTCCAGTAGATCCCCTTTTTCTATTGTGTCTCACTTTTAGAATAATGTCAATAGGTTTCAGAGAGGACATTGCCCCATGGTAGTCATGCCTCTCTTACATAATGCAGTTTATCACTACTCTATACTTTCCCCGTTACTTCCTCCCTAATTTTTAATCTTCTCCCTGACTACATATCTTCCTACTCCTCCCAAAATATCCCTCAAGAGTTCTAACTCCCCACCTCCCAAGGCAGGACAAGTAGACTTTTCAAGTATCAAATCCTTTACAAAACATCCATTGGAAGATCCTCATATTCTTTCACAGAATATTTCGCTTCACTCATAGGAGCATTCAGCAGTGGAAACTCCTCCGATCATTAATGCAAAGTCATCTGTCTTTCTTTCCTTTTTTTCAGTACTTTCCTTTTCCTTTTCATCCACTCCCTTGCAGGCTCTTTCTACCCAGACTGCAAGGGTTACCTTCCCCTCATTGATAACCTTTTTTATATCAGGCTTTATCCCACTCTTTATCCCACTGCTTTCCTTCCCTCCTTCTCCCCATGTACCTGTGCATGTTCCATTGTACTCTCACTATGTCTTAATTCACTTGTAGACTGGGTTTTGCCAGGCTCTGTACATAATGCTCATCTTCACTGTGACCTGCACTGGACTCCTACTTTCACCCTCTACTCTGAGTACATTAAGAAAGACAACTCTCACTGATCTCTTACTGGACTCTTTTTTTCCCCTCATCCTTTGGCAGCTCCAGTCCTTGGCTCCTGCATTTATTCACTCCTACTGCATTTCCATTGTCTGGGGTGTTTGGAAAGCAAACAATCTTTTTAGTTTTGGTTTTCTTTCTAAAAATGTTTCAAAGTCCTCTTTATTATTGAATATCCATCTTCTTTTATTATTTTTTAAGCTCAGGTTCACAAGCTAGGTCACCATGGGCTGTATTCTGAGTTCCATAGCAATTTGGAACACATGGTTCCATTTCTTCTTACATTTTCTGATGCAAAATTGTCTTGTATTATTTGAATTTCTTTTCCTTTTAAAGCAAATTTTTTCTCCAGAATACTTTTAAAACTTGTTTTTGAACTAATTGTTAAATTTAAGTACTATGTTTCTTGAAGTTCACAACCATGGCATTTTTTTTTTCTGGAGGTGACCTATGGATGAGGTCCTCACTAACTGGGTGCAGTTGTCAGAGAGGGAGTGGAGCATTGATGGAATTCCCTACCTTTGGGCAGGTAGGGAAAGGAACTGATAGGGTAGCACTAGTAGGCTATTCTGATTCCTATCTGGAGGTTGTGGGCAGCCCCACTTTGCTATCTCTGGTCAGAAATTCAAGTTGTATCAAGCCCCTGAGGTTAAATTTCCCCTATAAATTTGTCCATGGTTCATGCCATCTTTGCTGAATCCCTTTGGATTACCCTCATCATGAAAGGTATCTTTCCTCTTCCCCTCCCCCTGTCATATGTCCCCTCAACCCCCCACTATGTCTTATGGTGTCTTTCTTCTTATAGCTAACCAACTCTTTTAGAGTGCTAAATATTCTTTGCTATTTAGCCTGTCAGCTAAAGGCATACTTCAACCTCATAAGGTATTCCTTTTCTCCTGGTAAATTGTGAGTTCCACTAGGGAACTTGTTCTTTCCATCATTAATTGTTAAAACTTCTTTCCTGCTCATTATATGCTTACTCTTTTTCATATTTGCCACTCCTGGGGTCTATAGTATCTCTTCATTTTGTTTGTAATCTTTTCTCCTAAATAAACTTACATTTTGTCAAAGAGAATGGCCATTGTGAATTCTTCACATGTCTGAACCCCAACATTTAATGTCTAACATCTCATCATTTGGTGACTGTAATGGGCTGAAACTTGAGTTGATGCACTGAGGTCCCAAGCACATGAGGCTAAATAGCAATTGGACGATACTCTATTAATATATATAAATATATGCTTGGAGAAAGAATGGCCCAGCCCACTCTCTGTGCAGGTTTTGATGTGTTGTATAGGAAATGACATAGAGATGATTTTGGTGGGTGGGGAGAGATAGGCAGAGAGACTGTGAGCCGGATTTTAGTAGTGCCTGCTCTCACTTCATATTGCCATTTTTCCTCTTAGCCTCCGCAAAGAATAAAGATCAAGGATTTTCCCTTAACCTAAATTCCTGACTCCAGCTGATTTTAAAATACGCGGTCATCACAGGTGACCAAGAGACCAAGAATTGCTCTCCTAAATCACATCATTTGGTCTCCTAAACCTCATTATTACTGCTCTTTTGAGTTCTTTTTTACTGTTTCTACTATTTTCCCCTCTACTTCTATATTCTTTTTACAATAATAAGAAAGTTGGAGTTCACAAGTATAGTAAGGAGAGTCTTTCTTTCTGTAGGGTTTAAAAGGAAGCACTTCTAGCTTTTCCCCCTTTCTTCTCCAAAAGAGACATTCATTCTTGTCAGTAGAGAAAGCAGATACCACTTTGATGTCCTCAGAGAGCGGGTATCAGGCTAGAAGTATAGCTGTTTCCTTAAGTATTTTCAGGCTAGGGTATATGATCAACTTCCATCTAATTTTTGATTGCTTTGTCACTGGGGGAAGGAAAGGAACCCCAACCTTTAGATTCAAGGCTTAACTCTTTTTCTCTTAATATCAATTCTGTAATGAACCCACATAGTAATTAGTAAAGAAATCCATTTATCCAAATTATAGCAAAACAGAAAAAAGACAGGGTATATATAGGGAAAGCCTGACAATTCAGATCAAAGGAGATTTACTATTGAGAGTGAGATAACTTGGTTCACCTAAGAGAGTGTGTCCTTGATTTCACCTAAGAAGAATACTCCTTGAAGTCGCTAGAGTATCAATTTGAGAATAGGGTCATGGTTGAGACTTCCCACTCCTCTCATCTCTTCCCAGTCTTTTCCTTTAGCAACTTGAAGTAGCATTGGTTTCTTCCATTTTTTCTCCTGAAGGTGAATGTCAGGAGCATCAGATCAGTGTTTTGGATAATTCTCCAAAGTGGGATTGGTAAAGGTTGGAGCTCTCTTCCTTCTCAGCAGCTCTGCTCCAGCCCTGAAGCAATTCACTTCTCCCAATAAGGAGAGAGTATCACACCAGTGGGTTTTGGGATAGAGGTTATCCATATTTAATTCCAGTTATTATATTACTTGTTTCCTGCAATTGATATTACTTTTCTTCACACCATTGCCCAGGATGTCCTATTATGTCATGCATATCCTTCTTATTTCTGTGGCTCAGAATCTTTATCTTGATTCAAGGTTCTACACTTCTATACAAAGCCTTTCCTGATCCCCCAAGCTATTAGTACTTTATTCTCTTCAAATTAATTTGTTTATTGTGTGTGTGTGTGTTTGTGCATCATGTCCTCATGGATACAGGCACATGTTATAATTCTTCAACAGAAAGTGAGCTTTTTGAGGGAATATACTGTTTCATTTTTCTTCTTTATTAAATACCTAATATGTGTTAGCTACTTGGGGGACAAATATATTTTTAGTTGAATTAAACTATTTTTTTAAGTAAAAAAAAGCTTATGTAAAAATTTTTGTCAGCCTTGAACTAAAGAAAAAATTCAAGTTGGCTTAGTAGATTTTTCTTCTATTTATAAACTGGAAGCTGACCAATTTGTAAGAATTTCAAGCCTTCAAAAATAGTTTTTGTAAAAAAAAGATATCTAAGAAGAAATACTCAAGCTCCATTCCTGTTCATCATGTTTGTGCCGGCATTTGATCATTTAACATGATTTTTACATGCAGATGTTGAATTATCTAGTTCCTCCCACATTCCCTATTGTACCTCCTGCTAACTTGTTGCCTATTTCAAAACTGTGTTAAAAATCCATAAGAGAAAAGAAAGGAAAAGTAAATTAAGCTACTGGAAGTTGAGGTTAAAAGTTTTAGTAGAAGAAAAAGTTGAATTGATAATTGCCATTTTCAATAAATTTAATTTATTAATGTTCCTTTATTATTAGATGATAGAGAAGTTTTAATCTGATAAATTGTCTGTTGGAAATTGGGTCCATTTTCTTTTTATTTCATTCTTGGTAACCATGAAGGATATTAATGTCAATGAAATATTTACAAACTAATAATACTTGGATCACTCAAATTAAGACATTCTTCAAAGAAATAAGATGATTTCTAGAAGGCTTTACAATGAGCATAAAACTTTTAACCAATTGGTAATGATTAGGTAGTCTTAGAACTTGCTTTGGTATCTCAAGCAGCTAATTAGCATAGCTCTCTTTTGGGGAATATAATTTCTGATTGTCGCGCTTCCTAGAACACAACAGTTTAAATGAACCTCTTTCAAAACTTGACATTTCTAATAGAGGGAATCAATAATTAAAATTAAATTATTTTTTCCTTATATAAATGTATTTATATCACATGTACTTCTGTATTCACCATATCCAAATTAAATAATAAATGCTATATTACAAAGGCAGTGATACTAATCCACCTATCAAAGAGTCTAGCAGTTCAAGATTACTACACACACACACACACACACACACACACACATATATATTTTGGCTGAGGCAAGTGGGGTTAAGTGACTTGCCCAGTGTCACACAGCTAAGAAGTATTAAATGTCTGAGGTCAAATTTGAACTCAGATCCTCCTGACTTCAGGGCTGGTGCTCTATCCACTGTGCAATCTAGCTGCCCCCAACATTACAACATTATCTTATTTTTACTGATAGAAATGAATTACACTAAATGAAATTTACCTTAGGAAGAGCACAATATTTATGGATTGGTGTTAATCATCAGTAAATATGTTGAAGTCCTGTGAATTTTTCAGAGGAATGTTTGCACCATTATATGCCTGAAAGAAAGATAAAAACATGCAATGAAAACTTAGAAATTCTTCACTGTGGAAAAGATCACAATCCAGCCATTCCACTGAATGTCAACTCATTGAAAGAAGGAATGATATCTTAGTTCATTTCTATATATCCATTATTTGTTATAGTGCCTTACATATATCAGGTGCTTAAGAAATGTTATTTTTATTTTGTTTTCATTTTATTTTTGGCAAGGCAATTAGAGATATGTGACTTGCCCAGAATCACACTACTAGTAAATGTCAAGTGTCTGTGGTTGGATTTGAACTCAGCTCTTGACTCCAGGGTGGTGCTCTATCCACTGTCCCATCTTGCTGCCCCATAAAATGTTAGCAGAATGTTATTTTATTGAATCTTTTAGCAATGATGAAGGCAATATTTCATGAACTTATACTGACATATCTCCATGAAGATACTATTTGCAAAGGTTTCTCCTGGGAAGATAGCATTCTAATCAAAATGGCATGATGTCCTATTAACTGGGGTTTTTCTGTAATAGAGAATCATAGTACAGTTACATAAAAAAATCTATGTGTTGGCATTTGAGACCATTCCATATTTGTCTGATTTGTCACTGTCTGATTTTTCTCTCTCACACCTTTGAATTATCTAAAGATAAATTGTAGTATTCAGGTTTAGGGACAACAAGATGTATTAAAGTTCAACACCATACTTGACATAAACATTTCTCTTTGTTGGAATAAAAAATCTTGTCAATTGCTAGTATAAATATACTGATGGAATGGATGACTATTATGGAAAATAGTGTGTGTTCATGCTTGGAATAAACTGTTTTGAAACAATTCTTAAATTTTCATTATTGATGCCTATATATGCATGTGCAATTGGTATACAAATACATACACATATAAATTTGTGTATATATACATATATATGTATCTATGGATCTGTGATTTCATTGATGATCCTCTATGCCTTTTCATTCTATGGAATTTCTATTTAAGTCTCTCTCTCTATATGAATATATATAAACATTCATATACACACACACACACACACACACATATATATATATATATATATATATATACATTAATGTTCTTAAATTTTCCATAGGGGAACCAACCAATACACTTCAGGCCTTTCTCCTAGTTTTTTTTAATAGCTTGACAATACCAAAGATGTTCATCTCATTTTGGCTTCATGACAATCTTCTTTTCCTACTTATAAAGCCATAATGTCTTTAACATTAAACTTCAATTTAAATAAAAAAACAAACTAATAAAACAAAATATAACAGGTTTTCATGAACAAATATGTACACTTTCAACTCATTTAGAAATCATATGATAGTGCTAGAAAATAATTTCTTGTTCTAATTTTTGAATTTTTGACTCCATACAAACAAATATTAGTAAAAAATAGTGAATTTATGATCTACCTCAGAAATGCTATGCAAATTGAATAAGCAAAATACTGAGAAAGATATGAATGGAAAAAACACTGAAGAAAAAGGAAGATACCAAAACAAAGAATGCACAGAAAGCTGCAGGTGTTATATGTGTTAAAATAATTATATCAAATTTTTATAGTTGCATACTACTGAGTACTATGCAATTTAAAATAATATTTTTATAAATATGAAAAAAATATTTTACATTTAAAACAGTCTAAGAAAATTCTACAATCTCTGTGAGCATTAATTCTCTGTTAACTCAGTGGTACCTTTGAGAATCTGAAAATGCATATATGTTGGTTTTCCATGGGTAATGGAAACAGTATCAGATTGGGAATCATTTAGCAATTTTATGTCTTTGGCTAAATCACTTAGTCTTTGATAAGAGTTGCCTTAGATTATTTTAGCTATCCCTTCTTTCTTTAAAATCCTTGGATTCTAACTATCCAAATTTCTTAATTTTTAGACTAATAGTTAAATAAGTTAGTATTTTAAAGATTCTTCTTTTCCCCAAACGAATTGTTAACTCAGAACTTCCTTTCAACATCAGAATGTGTTGCCGATTTGATAATAATTTACTATTTTCATTGCTACATTCTTTACTGTTGATTGCAGGTTAGATTTTAAAGAGAGTAAAATAATCAAGCTTAGTTAACATGGTTCCTTACTTTGAATAGATAGTTTTGTCTTCCCTAGAAGTACTTTAATTTCAAATCCTATTACTTAACACTGAAATTTATTTGGCTCAATTAATAAAATTATAAAAATATCCCTACAAAATGTTTTGGATAGCAATGTTTATGTCATGCCATTACCATGATAATATTGATAATTAAAAACAAGTCACTGAAGATGCTAGAATCCCAAAGTTTTCCAAGTGCTTTACAGTGACATTACAGTTCCTGAATTATTCAGAACTGTAATTTGGAATAACAAGATTTTAGTATGCTGAAGATGCTGTCTTAAGACTTCTAGGGTCACTGCAGATATTAAAAATGGGTACCAAGGATCTAGACTACTAATCACACAATGGCAGAAGTACTCAGCTGCACAGTGGAATTTCTAATAATTCAAATAGGATCCAGTAAACAGCATTTTTAAATACAGAAGCAACACATCCATACCTAATTAGTTATGTATTTGTAGGAAAAATTCTCCAGTGTACATCTCAAGTTTCTGTAAGCCATGAAAAAAGCAGAGACTGGGCATGCAAAGGAAGCTTTTTAATGGCTAGTCTGATAATAAGTAACCCCTACAGTGAAGTTATAATTGCAATTTTGTCATGAGAGTAGGAGAGTCAAAGTTTCGCAGGGGGAAAAAAATCTATTTACAGAAAAATATTATGCTTTTCATTTGATAGAAAAGTAATTATTGCAAAGGGACCTATGGAAGATCTTGGAGACAGTCACCCTCTCTTTAATAAGTCCTTGTGGCAGTTAAGTGGGGATCAGGAGTATTCTTTATCAGGTTTGCATTCAAGTAGTACTAAATATATGCAGGTAGGAATTAAATAGTATCTGAGTTTAATTAAAATTATAAAAAAGGAAAAGAATGGTTGGTAGACTGCTCGACTGCATTTTAACCAGTAACCTCAGACCCTAATTAGAAATGCTTTTCATATCTCCTCCATGCAAGGGCTTAATCTGACGTGAGTCTGTGAGCGAGGGCTTGGGGACCAGTGTTAATTCTGCATTCGATCTTGGTTTGTATGGAAGCAGGCGATGCTGATTGACCGCACTGAGGCACAGATCCCATGACCTTGCTGGGATTTTCATGTGAGGTGTTAATTGAGAGGGTGGGTTAATCTTTGAGCATCATTGTCCCCTAGCTCTGGACAAAGTTTGTGCTCTGTTTCCTTACTCAACAGTATATTTGATCTCTACCTTGTCTTTCCATGACAGTTTAGTAAGCCCACCAAAAACGCCTAATAGATTTGTTGGGGGTAGGTGGGGAAGATAAGCTCTTGCCCTGTTGTTTTGATTTCATGATCTTATATTTGAGCTTAGTTTGAAAGAAAAGCATCTCAGCTATTTAATTTTCAAGTTCAATTTAGAAACATATAGATGTGTATAAATTATGATCTTCTGTTTCAACCTATTTCATCCCTATATGATTCAATTCCTAAATAAAGGAAACTTAGACTAGCCTTGCTCTCTTTCTCCCCCCTCTGTCCCTCTCTCTCTTCCTTCTCCCCCCTTTCTCTCATAAAGTATATTAAAGAAAGAAAACTGGAAGGCATGATCTTAAAGTTATTTCATCTGAGTGTTGTGAAAAATAAGATTTTTTTTATTGTTCCTGCATGGAAAGCCTAAAATAATTATAAAATCAAGGCAATATTATAGGGAATAAAGATTTCATAATAATATGTAGTTTAGAGTTTTTGTACTTGTGTAATGTAAGAAAAGACAGCCCATTATTTTTGCTTTTTTATAAATAATGAATGACTTTTTTCATGTGTTGTTGTACAAGCCTGTCAT
This sequence comes from Sarcophilus harrisii, assembly GCF_902635505.1. Classification (NCBI taxonomy): domain Eukaryota; kingdom Metazoa; phylum Chordata; class Mammalia; order Dasyuromorphia; family Dasyuridae; genus Sarcophilus; species Sarcophilus harrisii. The sequence goes on along the minus strand of NC_045427.1, from coordinate 536,082,933 downwards.
TTCCATTGTGAGGAGTAAATTTTTACTCCAGGCAGGATTAATGTATACTGGCTGACCTTAAAAATGACTCCCAAGTGAGTAGGATGGTAGTCAAAAGAAACAGAAGAAATGGAGCTCACATACAAAATCTGGTGAAACAACAATGATAAAAGTTATAAATGATAGCTGTCCTTGATAGACAATGAATTTATCTTCTTTGTTTCATTACACCAGCTATAGATTAGTTTAATTATAATGCTTCAAAACCATTTTTGGAGCCATTTTTGAACTGCTTAGGGAACTCAGTTGAACATACTCTATTGATAGGCCTTTTGCAGATCTGCCTCCTGTGGTGCAAAAGGGAAATAGCGGTAGCATGTTGTTTCTGATGATTACACAATGGGGAACTCTTATGTGCCTATGACATATTTTGGGGGCTGAGAAAGTAGAAAATAGTGAGAAACATAAGAGAAAGGGGCATTGCTTGAGCAAAAGCAGGCATTCAGGACTCTATTCTAAAAAAGTCGATACAATGATGTCACTATTAAGATTTTAGAAGTTTTCCATGTTCACAAATACAGCATGGCAAAATGTATTCACTTCCAGAACTATAAATCTGTGACTTTAAAGCAACATGTCCCTGTAGTTTGTCTCCTAAATGCCACCCCTTTCTCGCTAACCTAATTTTAATTACTCTGCACAATAACAATTAATTAATATACAATACAAAAAAAGCTTTCTCTTACTTGAATTGAGTTCATTTCAGAGCATATTGATAAAGCATTATTATAAGAATCAATTTAATGATCTTAATATTTAAAGAGTTTTCATGATTCTAATAATAAAGCTAATACAACTAAATGACCTTTGTCAGCTTGGTGTAGAGCAGTCTTTTTGTGAGTTTTGACTGAATGAATCATGTACTGAGATTCAAACTTTTTTTTTCTAAAGAATTCAAATTCATTCTAATTACCCCCAAACCATTTAAACTCTCCTTCTCTTCCCCACAGTCCTCAACAAAACTGTTCAACAATGAACGGAGAGACATTTTTTTTTACCTTGTCATGCAAAACTATCAAATGATTTCTGAATATAGGCCCAGGGAAGCAATCCTCCCTCCCTAGAAACTTCAATGACACTGGTCTCCCCATCTTTATCATATTCTTTTGCTCCTTAGCAAAGGGAGAAACTGGTTTTAATATGCATAGAAATATGTTTACCTTCCTGAAAAGGTCATGTGTTCAGATCAGGGTTAAAATATAGTAGACTAGTTTAAGGACACTTACATTTCTTTTATTTGTGATGTACCTCACCTCCAAGTAATAACAAAGGGATTCGTTACAGTGCTAATCAACTTGCTCACCTTTGAGACCTAAGTAATCTTATATTTCAAAAGCATTATCTATAGAGAAGAGCTGATGGCAAATACCATGGTAGTGATGATGGGGGGGGGGGAATTTTAAAACAGCAGTTTCCTTAATGGTATCTCACGCAATGGATGCAGCTGTTATATCTAACCCTTTTCAATACACTCTGTGCTTCTGCTTAATTCTGAACCCAGATTTGAAATTAAAGTTTTACTTTGACTTCTCACAGAAAAAAGGTTTCTGAAGCTGGGTAAACATAGCCTCAGCCTGCACGAAAGGGATTAGGAAGGAGAGCCAAGAGTGGAAGGGAAATTGAGGATGTGACAGAGGCCACAGTAAGTTCAAACAAAATTTGGCCTGCAGAATGCAGGAGAAATCCCACTGGTGACAGGTGCCATCTTGTGGGTCATTCTGCAGCTCTGCCTCCTGCCACTTTTTATAACAAGAACAGATAAAGGAGGACTGGATTCTTAGAGGCTTAGAACTGGAAAAGTAATTCAAAGAGATGTGAGCAGAGTTGGCTCCAGGGTTTACATGATACTGTAAACATCAATACTTTGCCTGTCAGCATTGGGTTCTGAGAAAATTAAAGGTACATGCAAAGGTACCATGAATGTATTCATCCCTGAAAATCTTCCATTTTAAGCACCAAAAAGTTCTTCCATTTTCTAGTAAAATACATAAATTGTATCCTTGTTCAGACAAGGCCCCAGATCCTAATTGTCATCAATGAAAAAACATCAATACTCAAGAATACGTTATTATCATGCATATTTTGGTTTGTACGCAGTTGCCTTTTCAGAGTATCTAAGATGTTAATCTTGGCTCTATTCACATATAAAACAGAGATTTACCAAAATGAGCTCTCATCTTTACTCTCCTAGTAAGACACCCTAATAATTTAAGGGAAATGTACTAGATAGCAAGGTAATAACACTAACAACAAAGGTTAGAGTTCAGTCCTGAAATCTGGTGGTCCCTCTGTGTTTTACCATTGATACAGTGCTGTTACATTTTATGAAGAAGCCATCAAATAAATTGGAGAAAAATAAAGCAGTTTAATGATTTACTTCCAGAAGTGCACTCATCTAAAAAAAATTAAATTATTTTACCTCTCAGGAGACATTTATTTAACTTATTGGTAATTTTTTGGGCTGAAAATTAGAGGCCAAGAGTGTTTATGTTGAGTCAGTCAATCCTGGTTTATTATATTTTATAAATTTTGGGTTTTATATATTCTTATCATAACACACATGTATTGCAGAAATAATTGGGCCTGTAAAATCCATTGACAGATTCATATGTACTCAATGGGAGTACATATTTGGCTATATCTTGAGATGCAAACGATGGATGGCTCAGTAATAAATTAAGATCTTTATGTTTTCCTGGTGAAGAAACATAGTAGGATTTTGTGGTTGAATTCATATGCTTACTTTAGAATTTGGTTTGTTATGCTTTCTGAAAGATTATAGGAATGTACTTTGTAATGGGAAATAGTTCTGAAAAATGCTTTAGATTGTGCTGACTCATTTTATATTTTCTAGGACCTTAAAGTAGATGCTTCTGTGTAAAATTCAGTTATTTCTGAACCCCAAATGAGTTATAATAAATATTTTTTCCATGGGTAGTTTTGATATTTTGATAAACAACAATTTGAATTCTTTTAAAGGTTTGTTAATTCATGTTAAATATGACATTTTATTTGTATGTATGACATATTTTTTCATTTTCACCCCTTCTAGTAAGATGAAGGTTTAATAAAGGAGCAGAGATGCTTCGTATTTTGTTATGAACAAGCATTGTGATCTCATCCCGAGGTGCTTTTTTTTTTTTTTTAATCCAAGCATGAACCATCTGGCTTTGCTCTGGGTAAAAGCATGTCAGCTATACCCCAGAATTTCAGTGTCAGGAAAGGGGATCAGAGTGCCACTGCTTAATACAAGTTTCCACCCCTCCCTCCCCTTTTCGAACTTCTCCCCCTTCCCACCAGCTCCCCAAAACAACTCTGCTAAAGACAGGAGTCAGCTACTGAAAAGCATACCAGGCATTTTTAAACACAACCCTGACATTTCCTCAGCATTTCCATAGATGAGGCCTCCCCCCCCTTCAATCAAATAAGGCACCCGCTCTCTCATGCTAGTGCAAAGAAGGAAGAAAAAAAGTTGGCAATTTAATTCAAACAAAAGAAGCTTGAAATCTATAAGCACAGCAACTCTGAGGCTTCTGGCAAATAGAATTCTAATTAGTATGCTGCTATTTTTCTTTTAGACAGATGAGGGATGCCCCCTATTGACTCTAGCAGGCAGGCTGGTAAAAAAAGAGAGAGAGAGAGAGGGAGAGGGGGGCAGGTGGGGGCTAGCCAGCAAACACTGCAGATTGCAAATTATATCGCAAACCCTGCCAAGTCCCAGCTCTTGGCATCAGATTTTTAATGACACCCTGGAAAAGGGAAAAAGAAGCCCTCAGCTAAGGGATAAAAATGAGGGGTTTTACACTGTGATAAGTCTTTGCTTAAAACCCAAATGGCCAAGCGCACATTAGGGTTTTAAAATATTCATAGATAGAAGTGAAAACGAGGATATGAGGACGTACATTTGTTGCTTGGTCAATTGACAACTCATTCTGCATATTAATAAAAGGGATGATCTAATTTTAAAGGGACAGTCTATTTTTTTTTAAACCATGACTTTTGATTATTCTGAGACTGAGGGCAAAACATCACAGCAAAGGCTAGTGATGACACAGAATGTTGTTTTCTTTTGATGTAGACCTGGGACTAACTACTTCTTTGGTCAGGATTTCTAGGGGCTCTAAAACTACGATATCCTTCTTGTGTAGTCTCTCTGATGTATCTCCACTGAGTACTTTGATTTTTTTTTCCCTTTTTTTTCCCCCTTTCCCTTTTTCTAGTGTGTGAGGCCCTTCACAGTTGTAGGACTTTATCCACAAACAGACAGATCATCACAGTCATGAAGGCCATTCCTTTAAATAATTAGCCCACCTTCTGTTCTAGAGAACCTTTTTTTTTTTTTTTTTTTTTTTTTTTTTTTTGGCATGTATGCCTTTATGGTAAAGGTCCAAATAATCTTTTTAAGAGCTTAAGGAAACTAAAGATATCAAATAAAAAGAAACATCAAACTCCATTCAGACTAAAATAATGTAATATGGAGGGTGTTAAAAAGCCTCATGAAAATCTGCTATTCAGAATCTTCAAAATTATTCATAAACATGATCATAGATTGAGGTTCTTCTTTTGTAGGGAAGAGGGGAGAAAACAGCATTTCATACATAAATTTCATGTATTCTTATTAGGAAATTTAAGGTGGCAGTTATTTCGTTTTTAAGAATGTGAAAAGTATAGACAAGACATAAAAATATTGAAGAATCTATTTGTCTTTTTTAGTGAACTTTAAGATATTACTTCTCTAGTATGGATATGATGTTATTTATTTTAAAGAACTAGATTTGTTATATGGAGATTTATATATATATATAAATCTCCATATAACAAATCTAGTTATATATATATATCTGCCAGAAAGTTATTTTTCAGAGAAATGATCTATGAAATCCTTAAAAACAATTAAAGTAGTATGATTGGGAACTAGGTACAAAGCCTGTTATCACTGGTTTAAAATCATAAAAGAATATTAAACATAAGCAGATTTTTTTAAAAGTCAACAAGTACATTAACATTATTACAAGTGGTCAAGAGAGGTAGTACATGTAGACTAGAAACTATATTTTATTATACAAAAGAAATAGGGCCCAACTAACATACTCTTTGGGAGAAACTGGTTGTAGAAAATGATTTTAGACCTTATTCCTTAGGAGGTTTTTTCCCATAAAAAATATAGTCAGAAATTTATAGATAGCTTTGGTCCTTAGCCAAGAGGACAAAATATGCTTATAAAGGTAACAATGATGCAATCAGAAAAGAGCAGAGTGTTCTCTTGCTAAACTGTAGAATTAGTCACAATGAAAACTATGATGTTGTTTCCAGAATTATAAATTTATCCCTTCAGGAAAATAAAAAGAATGTTTTTTAGTTTTTAAAATAAAAACTCAAGTTCCATTCAAAATCCATTATTTTGAAGTAATCAGTTTCTTTATAGGAACAATTACATTTTTTTAAAATCATCTTCAATAACCAACATAGTGATTTGCATATAGTAGACAATAATTATTTGTTTAATTGAAGGGAATATTTCTTATAAATATCTGAGAAAAAAAATCCCAAAATACATACATATATACTCTCTCTGTCTCTGTCTCTGACTGTCTATTTCTCTCTGTGTCTGTGTGTCTTTCTCTCATTCTTCTCTCTGTCTCTGTCTCGATGTTTTGCTGTCTCTGTCTCTTTCAGTTTCTGTCTCATTTCTCTATTTATTTTTATCTTTCTGTCTCTGTCTCTCTGTCTGTCTCTTGGTCTCTGTCTATTTTTTTCTCTTTCTCTGTCTATAATTGAAAATTACTATTGAAATAAAGGATGTTTAAAAATTTTGTTTGTTCAACAAAATGTGGAGAGACAAGGCAATGTCTTAGTGAAAATGTGAGGGAATATGCGTTCTTGTTCCACTTATTCCACTAAATAATTGTATAACTAAAGGCAATTAAGTCATGTTGGTTTCCTTATCTATGAGAGTAGGAGATTAGGTCCTTGTTAAGAATTCTTCCAACTCTGTTGGCATTGCCAGTGGCCTTTTTGCCAGTATAAATCACAAAACTGGAGACCCCCTTTACTATTTAACTTTTAGCTGGAGACCTCAAACCCATTCTCTGAATAATGGCCTATCTTATCATTTGCTTTATAGTGATTATTTTTAAGGACATATATTAAGGATAAATATAAGACTGATCAATCAAAATTAAATATAAATTTTTAGTGTTTTAATAAAGGTGGCCAAAGGGAGGGGTTAAATGTTGCTTTTGAGAGTTTTTTATATAAAGGGGCAATGTTCTATCAATTATCAAAACTTGCAATTACTCTTGACAGAGCATCTTTTCAGTGAAAAAGTTTTTTCCCCCACATATACTAGTTGTATTCAGTTTGCAGGTGAAGGGAGGTGACAAGCAATTTTAGCACCCAATGGCTTAAAGGAGTTCAAATGACCACTGAAGTCATATTAACTTGTCAAATTGACCAGTATTTTCTGTCATTGAAACATTAGAATGAATAGCTTCAGACAATAAAATTGTTTCAATTATACTGCATTAGGCTTCTACAAAAGTAAGTAAAGATGCAGAAGGCAAAGGGGAAAACATTCAGTAGATGTGAGCTTGAGGACTGACAAGTAGAATTTCACTGGAACCCATTTGAATGGATACCTGTTAAAGGGATACAATACAGACCCCTTAAATGAATTGCCATTAAAGAAAAGACAAATAACTTTTTTCAGTACCAAAAGTACAATTGTTTATTATTGTAATATTGGCTATGGGTATCTAATAGATTAAATGGAATTATCCCAAGAGGCTAAAGTTACATTGAATTGGTTCTAATTAATACTTAATCGACATTCTTCTTATGAATGCCAAGAAATAACAATTGTCATGGTCCAAAATTAATTTAGCTCTATTCACCTTTCTGACTATACCATTTTGTGTATGCATGAGACTTAGTCATCCTTTTAAATTGCTCACTGTGTTTTCCCAATTCCTCATGTGTAACTGGGGGTGGAGGGAGGGAGGATACTTGAGCAAAAAGCAGAAAGACACTGCTTTGGCTGATGTTAAAGTAGAGAACACTTAAATGCCTACTTTTAAATAGAAGCAGTTTTCTACCCCCTTGTTGGAGCTGCCCAGCACTGGAGGTGCTGAATGATAGCATTGTCTCTGCTCTGCTGTGATGAGTCTCCGGCCCCACCACATGGCCTGACAATGCATAAACTGGTGTGCTTCCCCTCCCCCCCACAAACAGGTTGTTTGGAAAGAGTAACTTTTAGGAGTAGGTCAAGCAAGAGTAATGGTGAAGACTGAATCCCATACTCCTTCCTTATTGAGAAGCTGCATATTTTAATAGAGTTTTACAGTACTAGTCTTTTGTTCCTACTTATAGGAGAGAATATACAAATATATTCAAACATATTAATGTTTGCATGTTGCAATAAAAATGAAACCTGTTTATTGTATTATCTTAAGATTTATTTTTATTATAAACATATCATTTTAAGTCAAGAGCTTGAAAATTTACCACTTAAACATGATGTGATAAAAAGACTGGGTAAACTTGGAGATAGCAACCAGCCTCTAACTCTTATGATTGTTGCTTTGTCACCTCTTTGAGTCTCTGTTTCCAGTTTCTTCAGTTGTGGAATGGGTATAACTGAAACTTGAGTTTGCTATGAGGATCAAAGAAGATACAGTATGTGCAGCACTTTGTAATTCTTAAATCTCTATATCAATTCCATACATTCTTTTGACCTGGATTCTAATCTACCTTATGGTCCAATGTCACATGTCACATGATTCTTAGTTCCTGTGTGTCCCTAACACATCCTATGGTCTCATTACCCCTTTAATCTTATGGTGGCATGTAATTCCAGTTATATCTACATCTTGGTTTATCCACTTCCTTTACTAATTGTGGTAAATATAGGAACCAAATGAAATGCTTCCTTTCTCCAATTAAACTGAGATTATGATGTTGTGAGTCATGCTGTTGAAACTAACCCAGGGTTTCCTTTTCTACTTGTAGTTATCTGCACATAATATAACAGCCACTTACTTTTACTTTACAATTACCTGTTTACAAATGCATCTTTTTAAATTTTAAACTTCAGGCTAAAGTCATAGAAATGTCTTTAAAATATTGGTCTATTTTACACTATTGTCAATTTGTGGTCCTTTTTCAAACAAATCCTGTGTGTATGTTATGCATGATTTTCAAAATATATAATGATTTACTACATATTTAGGCTACAATCAAATCCCAATGTAATTTTATAGTCAGGGCACAGTACATACCACTCTGCAGTAACTACTGGCTTGATACAGTAAACTCAAAAGAGCACGTTGGGGGTTAGCTGTTGCAGCTGAAAGGGAAAATCAAGAAACAGCAGTCGCACTGCTTTTGTCTTCAGCCTGCTCTTCAAGATGTAAGAGTCTCCAGTGGGAGGGAGACCTACATCCCACCTCCCAATTCTGAGGATAACCCTGACAGTTACACTTTACAATTACCTTTTTAAAATGCCAATTAACCCCTTCAGTGCTGTTTGGCATACTGTGAGCAGGCAGGAGAGGAGGCAGTATTCATTTATGCTTTATATTGTACATTGTAATATCAAAGGGAGGGAGGAGGAGTGTAAGAAAGGGAGGAAGAGAGGGAGAATGGTAGAAGGAGAGAGAGAGAGAAAGGGAGGGGAAGACAGCCTGAGAGAGAAAGTCAGAAAGAGATAGACAGTCAGACACACACAGATTCTTGGTTGAGGTGGTGTGCCTATTGAATATTATTTTGGTTCCCAAGATTGCATAGAACATTAATGATTTTTCCATTGATAAAAATCAAGAATAAACAGATGCAATGGAATTCCAGAGTCATTGAGAAATATAATGAAGACCTGGATGTACAGATATTATTCATGAGAGAGAAAGCTGCAAGTGAAATTTTTGGCAATATCACCCATTTTTAATTGTATCTCACCAGCTTGAAAAGCAACTGCAAGTTAATTTTAACCATATCACTCTGGATGTTATATTTAGTGTTTACTCCAAAGAAACTAGCATTGAGTTAAACTCAACATTTTCTATTTCAAGGCAATTAATAAAATTGCTGTTTATTCCCATAGCATCTTCTGCCTCTATTTTCAAATTACTTTCCTAATATTTTCTCATTATTTCTTATAGGGGCTGAAAATGGCTAGGTGACAAATGTCTTCATTACATTTTACAGGGAGATAAACTGAGGCATTGAGATAAAAGTCTGATCCTCCTATTCTACTTCTTCATTATATACCTATGCACCCCCCATAGGCTATATAGATTAGAAAATGGTCAACTGGACATTCTTGTCATAGCAAAAATCGATGCTCCCATTCCTGCATAAATACCCGAAAACTTTAATAAACTGAATTCCTATCTTATCTTTCAGTTGAAGAATTGAAAAATTGGGTCTATTCAAAATTTTTGGAGTTTTAAGCTGACCTACAAAATAATTTAGCTAAAGAAACTTATCCTCTGGAAAGATACAATGAAGATATTTCTAGTCAGTTTTATTTGGCTAAATATTGAATCAGCAATACTTTTTCAGAGTGCAAAGTACTCTCTGACAATGTTAAGTATTTTTACAAGTAACATTAGCTCTTTGAGACAACTAGAATACATTAAGTAAATGACTACTATAATGTGGTAATGGTTGAGAGGTATTTCTAAGAGTGCATATCTTCTTACTCCTGTGGAATAACATATGTAGTGTGTATGAATATTCTTCAGAAACACATTAGACACATGGCTCTAAATTTCACTGGTCTAAAAAGTGAATTTAAATGGTCATATACAGTCAAATAAGAATTACTTATTATAAAACTAGAAAGGGGGACAAATAAAGGAATGATAAGCCTAGAGAGGCTAGACATTTAAAAGCCTTTGGCCAAATTTGGGAATCCAGGGACACATGTATTCACAAGAATGCAACATTCTCACTTCAAATGAGCCTATTTGCAGAATAGTATTTATTTGCATATATTTAGCAATAGCCCATCAAAGTGCTGACTTGACAAATTGCTCAAATTGTAAATATACAAATGGACCCAGTTTTGTGCATTTTGGGAATGAAAATGTAATTTTGTGTGCTCCTAAAGTTTTGTATCTATAATTGCAAATGTATCCCTTGATATGAAAACTTTTAAAAGCTTTAGAAACTATTCTCCAAGTATCAACACTGATTTTGTGAAATCACAGAAATCATTGAGTTGCTGAGAAACTTTGCTTTATGGGGGGGAAATCGGCAGAAAATAAAATTATCCAGAAGCTCAAGTAAACTGTCTCTTTCTTTAGCTTACTCCTATTAAAGGATCATTTCCTATGTATATTTGTGTGTTTGTGTATGTGTGTGTGTGTATGCAGACACAGGCATATATAGTCATGCACAAACACATGCATATATTCTTCTCTGCTGTGGATTCTGAGAGCTAAGAGAATATTCTAAATACTTAGCATCTAAGAGGAGTAACAAACCAAGAAAAGAATTAAATGTAGAGGAAATCACAGCTCCCTTCACTTTATTAGTCACCTCTATAGAGTTCATTAAATTTATAGGACTGAAGGGCATTTTTATAGAAACAAATATCTAGCATTGAGGAAAACTGACTTTTTAATATTAAACTTGTGGACTAAATAAAGCTTTCATATTATATTTGTCTTTTATTTAGAATATGTCTAATAATAATAATTATATTATGAAGCAACAAACTACATGGCATTTATAGTTTTAGAAAATATAGAATTGACTTCCAGGTAGACTCTAAAACCAACCATTTAAAAGATTCAAAGTATTCAATTATAAAAGACAGAATTTATTTTTTAAATTTTAATTGAAACATACTGGTAGTGAGACATGAAAATTTAACTAACTGAACTGATACCTCCTTGAATCAAGGCAAAAGACATAATTGCTTATACCTGGAAGTGATGCTTAGTTTCGGTAGAGGGGGAAAAACATGGCAAGAGGGAATGAATAAAGGTGACTTTAATAGACTAGATTAATCTGGCCAAATGCCTATAATTATAATTGAAACCAATGCTTGGTTTTGATCATGTTATTGCTTTTAAGTTTAATAATAACAACATGCCATATGTAAGACAACATAGGGATATGATAACATTTTAAGATAACATAGAAGATTCATTATATTTAAGCATGTATTATACAAATCATCAAATAATTTAAATAATTAAATATAAATATTATATAATCATTTTAAAGAGAAAAATTTGGAAAATTTGGGATAAGAGTATTTAGTGTATGTGTGTCAGAGAAGGGGAAGAGAGACAGGCAGAAGCAGAGAGACAGAGACAGGAGAGCAGGAACCCTTTGATAGGTGAAATCTAAGGACCCCTTTTGGGGAAAAATTTTAATGCAAAAAAGAAATAAATCAAGGATTGTAAAGGAAACGAATTATATTAGAATGTAGTTATAAAAATATGTTTTTTAAAAGTTCTTGTACCTCATGAACCATAATGAGTTAGTTCATTAAGGAACTTTTTAAAAGTTCCTCTACTTATTTGAGATTATAAGATTTAATTCTTCTCATACATATTGAGGAGAGAGTATGATTCAGAAAATGATACTATAGAAATAAGAATAGTTTATACTTGTGATTCTTTCAGATATTTCTTTTAAACATTTTAGGTGTGTGTGTGTGTGTGTGTGTGTGTGTGATCATTTTAGACTCATTCTTCAACTATACACTGCAGAGCATTTGGAAAAAATAGATATAATGAACGTCTGGACACAAGCACCTGGAGTTATAGCAGATGTTCTTTGGACAGCTAAAGTAGAGGAAGCTGACATATTCAGGACATTACGTTATGCAGAAAGAAAGAAAAATGAATTTTGATTCTGTTCTGATTTTAGTGACACAATCATGCTTATAGTGTGGGTGGCATACAGTAATATTCTTAAAATATTACTTATTAGCTATTCCTGAAGGTTAATAAGAAAACAAAGGTTAACTGTGATCTAACTTACTATATTACTACAAAGCCACAAAGTCATCTACTGGAAATATATTAATACTTCTACTAAAATAGTTATAGAGGAAAGTAGAGTATGATATAGCATGTGGAAAAGAGAACTTTTGTAGAATTTTTCAATTTTAAAATTATATTTGTACATATGTACATATGTGTGTGTATACACATACGTACATATGGAATGTCATGATGAATGCCAGGTAAATAGTATAGTTAAAGGGGAGTAACTAATAATTCTTTTGAAGAACATTTCTTGCTTATCTTCATTAAGAAAATAAACTACAGTGGCCTGAAGTATGAAAGGTCTTCAAAATTCTTAAGTCTAAAAATTATGAAAGTGGCTGGGTTAATGAAAGTATCTTAACAGAAATAATCATCATTTGATGCTACAAAAATGATATCGACCTTCCACTACCAGACTTTGATTGCCAAGTAAGTAGTGGCTAATCTTGGGTGACAACGCCATTTCCTTCATTTGATCGCAAAGCATTTATACAATGTTATTGAAAGGCTGTTTTGTCTCTACCAAAAAATGTTAATGTGAATTTTTCTCCCTCTATCAGTGCAGTCACACATTAGAAATGTATGTGTAGCACTATAGGTGCAAACTACAATAGGTGGATGGATATTTACCCAAGGAAATTTGAGCCATGCCCTTTCATTTTCAGAGAGCTGCTACCTAATCTCAGTGTAGCATCAAGACAAAGGACACCTCATTCCGCTAGCGCCTGCCCTGCAAACCAACCCTTTGTGAACCACCTAAGCTATTAGAATAATGGGCTGGGAAAAAAGATAAAATACAAATTTCACTCAGATCTGGGTTGGATTACTTCCCCGTGCCCCTGCCTTTATTGAGCGATTTGGAGTTTCATTAGAATTCAGAATTCCTGTGGAAAGAAAAACCACAGTGGCATGGACTTCTCTTTCAAGGGGATTGCAGGCTGACCCATCAAAATGAAAAGGCTCAATGTTTTGCTGACAGGTCCCTGAGCAGTCCTGAGTGACAGCTTCATTTCAGTAGTTCTCAGATGAGATTTGAATCGAGGGTGGAGAGGTAGTGGTGGAGATACTTTGTTCCCTAAAAAGTGTCAGTGTCAAACTGAGCGGTTCAAGTTCTAGTGTCTGAGGTTCGGAACCAAGTCAGAAAATCAGCCTCTGTGTGCCTATCTCCAATTTATTATTAATGTCTCTCTCATATTTGCACACAGAAGGTTCTATTTAAAACTTAAGATTCTTACCTGGTGGATTTTTTTTTTTTATATTACGAATGAAAAAAAAAAAAACCCTCAACTCTGAATATAAAATGAGAATAGTTGAAAGAATGCTGAAGGTATACCGTCTTTCTAAAGGAACTGCTAGCAAAGTGGATGTTTTTCTCACTAAATGTCCTAGCAAGTGGCCCATCATATCACAAATTAAAAGTACATAATTGGAGAAAATTCTACATAATGTTTCCCTAGGATCAGAATTAATTCCTAGTAATGTAAACTAATAATGCATAATGATACCTTTTATTTGTGTACTTGTTATAATAAACGAAATGTTAGAAATAGAGTTCTTCTTGCTATCTAGTATACATACATGTGTGTATACATAGTTACACATATATTTAGATAATTCTAGCAAGAAAATGTGTTGGTGTTTTATTCTAATGGGGAGGCTATTCTTATGAGGAAACCATTACTAGTTAGGAGAGAAAAACAATTTAGAAAAGAAACAAAATTCGGCTGCCCCAATATACTTCTCTTTTGTGATGAAAATTAAAACCATGTAACTTGAGATGTGAATCTGTTAAAATACAAATATTTCTAACATATAAAGGAAATATATGAGTCCACATATCAAAGGAGATTTTTGGTACTAATCAGTGTATGTTCTGAAAACTTTTTAAGAATAAAAGAATAATTTCTGTAAATTATTGGCAAATATGTTATTTTCACTCCTAGATAAATAAAAAATAAATCTTTCATATTTCCCAAATTTATTTTAGCAAGAGTGTTCTACTAGCCTTTATTTCCTGTGTCTAGCTTAAATGCACTGTGGTTTTGTGGTGGTGGTTGTGGTTTTTTCAGAATAGATTTATATGGTCCATAGTGGCACAAAATATATGTATGTGGTCAAAGAGCAAGATAGGGCTGCCCTTAGGAAGCTTCCTCTAGCACCTTTTTGGCCTAATTGTTTGTAATTTGTGTTTCTACCCAATACATTTTTATATTTTGCACATTAGAGTTATACTAAAATAGCAACAACAAAAACCTTTTCACCCCACATCATCCTTAAAACCGTTAATCATCTAGTTGTCCTATCAAACTAAGGGCATGAGAAAAATTTATTCCTTTGAAGAAATAAAAAAGTTCTAAGTGTCACATACATTAAAAAAGATTAATGAAATTAGACTTTTATATTAAGAAATCTTATATATAATTTTTATAGCTTATGCTTTCAAAAATATGTGGTTTTCAAGCATGAATAGACTTGAAATTTACTAAATATCAAATTTTTAATAAAACAAAATTCCTCAAACTGAGTTCTCCTCTGCATCTTTCATTCATAGATCAGAAAATGCCAGGTCTCAAGGCCAGAACAATGTTAAGAAAGTGATCAATAGGATTTAATTTAGAAAATATTCTGTATAATTAAAGTAATACTTGAAAGATTGAAAAGAGACTTGAAAAGAGATTGAAAGAGACACACATCCAAATACTGTGGAATGGCTTCTTTGCAAACATGATATTTTAAATGAAAAAGTTCATGGTTTGGCAAAGTATAGGATGGGAATGCTGTTTGCCACTTCAGCTTACTAAAGCTTTCACTATATTGTAATATGCTATTTTGAAATTATTAGTTCTTATATAGAAAACTTCTACCTTTTGGCATATTCTTTCCCAGTTTTTTTTAAGGTAGTGGTAGAGGTGACAATTGGGTATCACTTAATAAAATTGGATAATTTCTAATACATTTATTGTACTGTTATAGATAAATACATAAACATACACACACACACACACACATATACTCACACAGAAGTCCCCTATAGTTTTGATCTGTCCATATTTTATTTACAAGATGAAAATGTTTATTAGAAATGTACCTCTTGTAATTCATTAATGTTAACACCATTATCGTGGAATTCTGATTTTGTTCTAAAACATCAGACTAGATGTTTTAGTTCATTAAGGTATCCCAGATTATCTGGGATTCATTGTGCTACCTCAATATCATTATGAATTCTATTTGAATTAAAATGTTCAGAGTATTTAGGCATCTGTATCTATATCTACATCAACATCAATATCTATATATCTATGTGCAAAGCAGAGCACAATGGAGTAAGAAACTGCACAATAGTTATGGAGATAAAATGAATGAAACAAAATAGAGATTTATCATAATTATATCAGTTTAAAAACTAGGTAAAGTAAAAAGTATAATTAATAGTGCATCCAATATATTTTTCCTTAAAGAAAATTCATGTAGGGCCTTGCTCTTCATAAGACACTATACTTCGATTCCCTTTTTAAATGAATACCAATTTATAAAACTTTTATTTTCATATTTTCTTAAAAAAGCTATTTTCATTCTTTCAAGTCAGTATTTTAAGTTGTAAAAATGAAAACTTACAATAATCTAGATTTCACAAAGCCTTACTTTAACACTATCATATTAATTTACTCCTGATCTCTGTATCTTAAAATAATCATATGACTATTTGAAGTATGAATATGATTTATTGTGTCTATCTAAAAAAAAATCGAACTTCAGAGCCTAACATATCGTAGACATTCAGTAAATATTCAGGGAAAAAAGTTCCCCCCCCCCTTTTTTTTAAAGCTGCCTGGTGAATATAACAGGTCACAATTTTAGGGTTAGACTATTATCTGATTTTCAAATGTGACAATAACCAATGCCATTTTGCCTGGGAATTTTTTCGTTGAATGAAGTTTAAAGTTTGAAGTTCTTGGTAGAAAAACAAAGGCCTAGTTAATGGCATGATTCTCTACTCTCCCATTTTCCCTCCCCTCAAAAAAAAGAAAAAAAGAAATTTGAAAGTAGGAAAAAGAGTAGTTGAGAGTTTAGCACCTTCCCTAAATTGAATATTTTATTTTTATTGATGTTTTCCATAAAATACTTAAAACATAATTTTCAAGTTACCAGTAAAAAAACATGAATCACAAAATTGTTTTTGACCCTTATTCTACATGGATTTTTGAAGACCTTTTGAAAACTGAAAGAATCTGATTTAAACCATCCACAGTTTCCCTGACGTGAGCATTCACAGATGTGGATGATGATTGTAAAATTTGGTCAGAGTTCTACAAGAGAAAGGATAATAATGATCGTATTAATTTGACATTTCAACATGTGATGTTATGCAAAGGGGAAAAAAATCCCACCAACCACCCTAGAAGATTCGGTTTTACCCTAGTGTAGATTTTATTTGCACCCCATTACTCATAAAACACAAAAATGTAACTCTTTCAATGGGAGTCTTTTTGAGTTCAATGTGATAATGAATGTGAAGGGTCTATATGGGAGGGGGGGAAACTTGGTGATTTTGCAGGTTCACACCAGATAGGCATTTTTTACAGCCTGAAAGGGGATGTTTTCTTTTGTTAATGGCTTACAATCAGATGAAAGGACTCATCACTCTATTTTAGTGCTCCACCACATGGCGCGTATCTTTTATAAATTACAGGCTGGCGTTGTGTGCACTTGGGGAGAGAAAGGTTGGTTTTCTCGCTGTGAGCCATCCTGCCTAATTGTCGTATGCAAATAAAAGCAATTATAAGGCTTTTAGGGTGAAGGGATGACAGCTGAGTTTGGCAGTTGAGAAGGCCTCACCCACCTTGTTGTCATAGCAACAGAGAGGAAAAGGACAAAATGGTGTGTGTACAGTGGAAATATATATTTTGGTTAAAGAATTTAAAAATATATGCCAATGTTGTAATGAAATGTCAATGTGTATAATGGATGGCTTTGTTTAAAATATTATAGAAATTAAACTGTATTTATTTCTTGGCCCTTCAAATGATCCTTGTCATATAACTACCATTTATAAGCTATCACTTATGATTTTAGATGCTACTTTTAAAGTTATATGCAGATCATAACATGTTCAATAATTAGGAGATTATAAGTTCCTGATTTAGCAACCTTTTGATATTATACTGGATAGGAGTTTTGCAAAAGAAAAACATGGTAAGGGTGGATATTTAATGTGGGCAAAACAGCAAAGAATATTAACCTATTAGTCCATAAAGTTCAATATTTTAAAAAATGTTTTTGCTAAAGTGTTAAACAAGTAGAACAAATAGCATACTACTAGCACACAAAATTAAAATGAGTCACAAATGGATATTTTCTATGGCAATTTATTTCACAATTACTCTTGTGGAAGCTTTCATGAATTAAATATGAGTTCTGTCTTGAAATTAGGTGTTATAAGGCTAAATTACAAGAGGCAGCCAGTAATTGAGGTGGCAGCAACACGGGGTCTAGTGAACTAATCTCTTGCCATGTCACATGGCTCACCTTCAGCCAATAAGAAATCTCCCCATCACAAAAACAGAGGCAGCTGAGAAAAATTGATTTCTCATCTGAGCCATATTTGATAGCTTTTGAAATCGAAAATTGAAATTAACTAACCTAAGCCCCGTTGTAACAAAAGAGCAAATTAAATATGCAACATCGTTTCCTATTGGCAGTAAGAGGGCCTGCCAAGGTAAATTTGTAAATAGAGTTTAAGATGCAATTCTGTTCTCTCTCTCCCTTTCAGTGTAAAAGTATAAGTGTATAGAGGCTTTATAAATTATTTATAAAAAAATCATCAGCTGCAAATGGCCACTGTGGTTAAGGACTTCCATGGAGAAAATCATTGCATTAGCAGAGCTCACTGAATGAATCAGAATTAAAAATAATCTGTGATAATTCCCAGGGATTGCTTAAAACTAAACTGAGGGGATATTTCTGAACTTCATCTATCCAAACTTTGGGACTTTTTTAATCTTCAGAACTAAAAGACTATATTACCTTTTTTGAGTGGTTAGGGGGAGTGCTCGTGAGATAAAAAAGTGTTGTAGTTATGATTGGAAGTACATTTAATTTCTCTAACTTCTCTGTGGAGAATCAAAGGAGTTTAGAATTTCTATTAAAGTGAACACATAGTTCAATTTGTTTTTCCGTGTGAAGTTTCCAAATAGGATATGTTTAATCCAAATGTGAATACTACTAATTCTTAAGGTGTAGCTAGAGCTTTCTAAATTATAATTTTTCTCTCCTATGGATGTAGTAAATACAATTAATGATGGGAATTTTGAAGTTTTATTTCTTTTTAAAATTTATTATAGTAACAACCTCGTGTGTAGAAGTCTACTATAATATATGTTATCCTTAAGGGTTTCAACATTTCCTTATCTGAATTTGTATTGGTAAATAGCCCAATTAATTTTATGTCCTCTATAGAGACTAAGCCAAAAAGGATGGAATCATAACACCTCACAGGCTACAGTGTTGAAAATCTGAACTCTATAGAATCCAGTGACAACTGTAATAGAGGATATTACACTTAGCCTGCCTGTCAACCAAGGGATCTTGTAAAATCATTTTCTGTTCTAATTTATTACTTTTAGTGTCAATCAGACTCAGACAAGCTGAGCAACATCATTAGGTATTGAGTTCAACTACTCAGCACTTTTTAAATGCAGTTTAAGTAGTTGTCTCATTATCTGTACTAGAAGAGAAAGATAAGGTTCAAGGGGTTTTTCTTTTTGGCAGAAATATTGTTAGAAAAAAATCTTCAGGAAGAAAAAAAAAACAGAAAGAAGAATTTTTTTTTTTAGTTTTACTATTTAGTATAAAATACATTTTAGAGCTAATTCCCTCATCAGCTGTGAGGGAAGGGAGAGAACATATTATCCTCTAATGAATCCCTATTTAAAAGAGAATTGTATCATTAGAATCTGGATATATTGCTTTCTATAAAATTTTTATAAAATTCTGTTTTGAACTTATTTCCTTTTGAACTCCAACAATATTAAATATAGAAAAATCCTACTACTAATAGATTGTATTGTTAAGTGATGAGAACTAGAATTTCTTCACTAATTTTATTTTATTGAATTTTACATCAAAAGGATAGAGGAATATGGTATTTTTTCCTTTAAGTCACAGTGTAGGCTTTTTGAAAGCAGGGACAATTTCATTTTGTCTTTGCATAGCCTATAACTTACATGTTACTTGATAAATATGAGTGATTTTATAGGTGATGAAATAACCAATGCAGTACAGTAAAATGTTTGTTGAATCACAGAACATATGTTCAAATTGCATGACTTAACTTAGATCTCAGGAAAACTGCCTACCCTTCCTTGGACTCAATTTACTTATCTGTTAAATGAGAGAGGTGGGGACTAGGTAGTTTCTTAGGTCTCTTCTTATCATTTGATCTAAAATCGATAAACCAACTGAAGGTCATGTAGCAAATATGTTCTTGAAGAGAGAATTTTGAATAAAAGAAGAATCAATTATATTCCAAAATTTTAAATGGAAAAATGTGAAGTAGGTTATTTCTTGACATGTAAAATGTTTCAAATTCACTGAAGAAAAAAGAAAATGCATTAAGGAAGTCAATGCCATTTTTATATATTATATAATATCTAATAAGAGGATGATCTATATATGCTAATTTCAATATTATTTAGAAATACATTAACCAAGTGAATTTAAGTATGTTCAATTTGACAGTAATCAGAAAGTAACTTTATCTGATCTTTTACAAGTCACCTTTTAAAATTTTAGAATCAGATTGATGGTAGTTTATAGATATTACATGGCCTTTATAGAAAGAGTACGTTTTAATTTTTAATAGAATATTTAAATAAAGACACATTATCAGACAAAGAGATTATATGTAGAGAATAAGTTAAATTAATATTTTAGGAGGTCTAAAAATTTGTGATATTTAGCATACCTAACTTTATATACCCAGAACTTAAGATAGTGCCTTGCTCATAGTAGGCACTTAATGAATCTTGTTGATTGATTGGCTGATTTTTATGTACAGAGAAGCATTGACCAAAAAAGAAATATCTGGAGCTGGGGCAGAACTGGGACTAGGAATCAATAAGAGAGGACACTACCTCTGGTACTATCCAAAGAAGAGAGAGATAGAAGTGACACATTTTAACATAGCTTTGTGTAAACCTATATATTTTCAATGCTAAAAAAATTCTGTTCTCTATGGTAAACATTTATTTTGTGATAAGTTTAAGCAGTGCAATGCATGGAAAATAGTCAGAAGACCTGGTTTCAAATAATATCTCTGTCTCTTAATCCTTGCATAATTTGGTAAAACTCCCTTTTTTCTAGGGAGTCTCAGTTTCCTCATCTGTAAACACAAGTCCATAAAGAAGTGACTTCCTCCAAGTCACATAAATAGTAAGTGACAGAGCCATAGAGACTCCTTCTTGATTTAAATTCTAAATTCTATCTATTCCATTGAAAGGTCAAAGTCTTTGTCAGACAGTAAAAACAATGGAATTCAATCATCAAATGGAAAGAGGGAATATCTTTCAAATTTTGCCTAATTCTAGATGGAAATCAGAGGATTTTCTGGCATGGTCTTTGAAGAACTTTATAACTCTCTTAAGTTTTAGGTTTGTTACAAAATATTGCGTTTAATACGAATTTATGAGAAAGATGGAATATATGAGGTAAACTCATCCCAGCAAATTGACCATTAATTAATTAACTCCTTGTCTGTGGTGCCTGATTAGACAAAGAAAGATCCAGCATGACCCCAAACAAGATAAACTCTACTTCCATAGTTATAGTGAAGAATGATGTCCTGTTGAAAAAAATCAAAAGTAAATATAACAAAATTATAATGTTCAAGCAAGATTTGTGTGAAAATATGAGAAACTACCCCCAAATTCCCCTTCATGGAGGTGTTACACATTGTATGTGTTTTCAGAATTTCTCAACATATTGATCAGTTGCATGGACTTTTTTTGTTCTCTAAAAATACTATTTGTCATGTGGAATGGCTCTCTGAGAAGGGGAACAGAAAGGATATAAGTAATAACTATGATAATGTTAGAAATAGAAATTATTCATTATATTATCCATATGTGGAACCACTGGTTATAGCAAATGGATAAGTTTTGAATATTGTGGATAAGATCATGTATCAGGGATGTTGTTATTGTCTTACATTCTCAAAGAGGACAAGATGAAATCACTACGTTAAAGTCAAGTTAGTGTGTTTGACTGTGACTGATCAGGCCTAGGAACTCAGAATGTTGTGCCATAGATTGTACATAAATAGTCCCTATGCATATGTGGGGGGGATTCTCTAATTTATGTATCTCATATTTCTTCTGAGATGATTCAATTTTCTTTGCTCATAGAGTACAATATGTTCTCTGATGAGGGCATATCATTCTGTGTGGTCCTGTAACTGTCTCCCCACATGGTGGTCAGAAGGAGCAATGAAAGAGCACTGTCCAGGTCTCTCCAATGAACTTTGGAATTGTACAAGATATGGGAATCCATGGCAAAGAATCACCTAGCATGGCATGACATGCGCCTGCATCAAAGAAAGTTCTGAGCAATGCAGAACTGCATTAGCTCAAATGAAATGTGACACATAAATTTAGAGACATCTCTATGCCAAATATTCATACAGACTATTTGTGCCCAACCCATGGCAGAGCATTTTGAACTTGAGGTCTGATCAGGCACAGTTGGGCACAATACAATTTGACTTAAACACAGTGATGTAATTTTAGTCCTCTTTGAGAATGAGGAACAATCAATCAAGATATATCTATATTGATATTGACATATGGGGTGTGTGTGTGTGTACACATATATTGTATGTATATATATATATATATATACACATACATATGCATGTATATATGTTAGAAAATACCTTGTCATTTTTATATATTTATAAATACAGTTTAAAAATAAAGTATATTTATATTACATATATTTAAATAAAAATATATAGAGAGCAAATACCAAATAGTTGAAGGGGAGAGGTGCTAGTAGCTTGAGGGTTGAGGAGAGACTTCATGGTCTCACTTGGGTGACAGTTTAGCCAAGTTCTGAAGATATTCTAAGAACAGGAGTGAAGAATCCAGGTATTCCAAGCCTAGCAATAATATGGAAATGGGACATAGAATCTCATGTGTTGAAGTAACAAATAAGCCAATAACATGCATTTAATAGTCTGGAAAGATGGAATGAAGCCAGATTGTCAAGAACTTTAAGTACCAAAAAGAAGAGTTTGTATTTTATCCTTGAGGTAATAGGAAGTTACTAGAATTTTTGAACAGGTAAGTGGCATAAAAAGTATGCTTTGGGCATAGTCTATTGGTAGCTGCGATGAATATGGAAGAGTTTAATGTAACTCAGCTTTTCATAAAGTAGACTATATTTGAAATGTACTAGAGCATCTCTACTTAAAGTGAAAATGGAATGAATTTGTTTGCCTAGTGAATTGTTACTGTCAATTATTTATTTTATAAATATTATTTGTATATCAGCTTTACTTTAAAAATAGGAAAAACATAAGAATATCTTACTTCTTCCCAGAAACAGAGAGAAACTTGGGGTCCTCTTTAAATGACCCACTAGAGAAAAGTTTTACTTCCTTCTCAGTTATCTGTTTAAGACAAGAGAAAACTTGTTTGGGAGGTGGGGCAAGATGCTCTTCTGAAGAATTCGAAGTACTCTTATATAGAAAAGGATGTTTTATTTAGCCCCAGAGGGCAAATATGGCTGAAAATTGCAGAGAGGCAGATTCCAGCAAGATAGAACAATTAAAATTGTCTGAAAGTGGCACAGACTGCTTCCTGAAGAAGTAAATTCTCTCACATTTGAAGTCTTCAAGTAAAGGACTTTGTTTGATACCTTGTTTGGAATACTGCAGAAGGAATTCCAATTCATGCATGGGTTGGAATAAACTCTGAGATGTCTTCTCAATTACAGTATGGTAATCTATGATATTTTATGATCTATTTAACCATGCATTTTTAAATAGCCTTTTATTTACAGGTTATATGTATGGGTAACTTTATAGCATTGACAATTGTCAAACCTCTTGTTCCAATTTTTCCCCTCCTTCCCCCCACCCCTTCTCCCAGATGGCAGGATGACCAGTAGATGTTAAATATATTAAAAATATAAATTAGATAACACAATAAGTATACATGACCAAACCATTATTTTGCTGTACAAAAAGAATTGGATTCTGAAATATTGTACAATTAGCCTGGGAAGGAAATCAAAAATGCAGGTGGGCAAAAATATAAGGATTGGGAATTCACTAAAATGGTTCTTAGTCATTTCCCAGAGTTCTTTCACTGTGTGTAGCTGGTTCAGATCATT
Source organism: Sarcophilus harrisii (assembly GCF_902635505.1). Lineage (NCBI taxonomy): Eukaryota > Metazoa > Chordata > Mammalia > Dasyuromorphia > Dasyuridae > Sarcophilus > Sarcophilus harrisii. The sequence continues at coordinate 536,059,495 of NC_045427.1, read as the reverse complement.
ACAGCTCCATTGGAACTGATTTGGTTCATCTCATTGCTGAAGATGGCCAGGTCCATCACAATTGATCATCATATAGTATTGTTGTTGAAATATATAATGATCTCTTGGCTCTGCTCATTTCACTCAGCATCAGTTCGTGTAAGTCTCTTCAGGCCTTTCTGAAATCATCCTGTTGGTCATTTCTTACAGAACAATAATATTCCATAATATTCATATACTACAATTTATTCAACCATTCTTCAATTGATGGGCATCCACTCAGTTTCCAGTTTTTGGACACTACAAAGAGGGCTGCCACAAACATTCGTGCACATACAGATCCCTAACCATGCATTTCTTGGAATAATCTTGGAATAAATATAATTCCAAAATGATCCAAAGATAACAAAAAAGATATCTCATGAGTAAATCATTTGTAGCGAGTTGCCCATATTAACATGACTGTGAGAAATAATATAAAAGACATTAAGGATATTCTCTGTTAACATGAGCAGTTAGCTCATGTGCTGCATTAATAATCCTGAAACACTAAAAGAGCCAGGGGAATACACTTAAAGAGATGCTGTATGGAAGATTCCCAGAAAGAAAACAAATAAGGGTAAGAATTCCATAGGATAGGAAGGTACAAAAAAATTGATCTGCATTGTTGGAGTTAGGTACTATTATTATCATGATTTATTTAAAAAAAATGCAGCATTGTGTAATCTTTAGAAAGTCTGATAAACACAGGTAAATCTGAAATATCTTTCACTATATTTCTCTTATAACAATGCATTTTGACTCATATAGTTTCCATGTATAGTTACAAATGAACATTTTTGGATGTTGCTTGTTATTAATATATACTTTCTCAAAATAAAAAAGAAAAAAACCAAATATAGTTCTGTGATCAACTATTGAATGTAATTTTCTAATAGAATTATAGTCAGTAAAAATGACCTACAAAGTTCAATGTATTTCAATCAAATGATGATTGGTTTAAAGTTGAACTGTTTCACATATCATTCTATAAAATTTCTGCATTTAGTACTTACATAAGCTAAAAGCTTTCATGGTCTCAATCCAAAAGGATATCGTAATCAGAATGCCAGTAATTCTAGGAGACATCAAAATTTTTCATAGCCATAAAAATCACAGTCAAGACAGATCTATACTGGGAAAGTTTCTGTGGAATAAAGATGATGAAGAGTACATATAGTAATCTTAAAACTCCATATGAGGATATTTCAGGAAAATGATTCCCTTACTCTTCTTGCCATAAGAAAGTCTTTGGAACTTGACAAGTTTACTAATTACATGCTGCTTGTAAATAAAATACATTTTAAATAAGAAAAGGGAAAAAATTCCAAAAATATATTTGCTTAATTAACTTATGAAGTTGTCAGAATTAGAAAATCTTTAAAATATCTAAAAGCATGCCTTTTTATTTGACCCATCCCAAAGCCATACTTTCATGCCCCATCACACTATAAAGGTGACTTTGTCCTCTCTAAAGTTATGAAACTTTCTATATAAAAGCATGTTTCTTCTCCTCCCCCTACCTTAACTTACTCCACTTCAATGAAAAGCCTTTAAAATAAAGCAAAAATATTACTAGATGAAAACTATCTGCAGCATGGTATATCTTATAAACCTCTGTGTTTTGGAATAAGAACATGGAGGTTCAAATTCTACCTTAGATACTAGCTATTTGAGTTTGCTCTATTTTCTTAATCTCTCTTGCCTTCAATTTTTTTTTTATCTTTCCTGATAGAAATGTCATGGGATCCAAACATAGTGATTTAAGATTTTCAAATTGCTTTACATATGCAGGATATTTTAACAATCTTAGTTTTAAGTTTTAAAGCTTATTAAGACTATGCTAAAGGTCAATTAGGTGGTACAGTAGATAGATCACCTGCCCTGGAGTTAGCAGGACCTACATTCAAATCTGGCCTCAAATGCTTATTACCATGTGAACTTGGACTATGCTAAGAATTTTGGGACATTCTATGTCAGGGGTCCTCAAACTATGGCCCGTGGGCCAGATGCGGCAGCTGAGGATGATTATCCCCCTCACCCAGGGCTATGAAATTTCTTTATTTAAAGGCCCCCAAAACAAAGTTTTTGTTTTTACTATAGTCCGGTCCTCCAACAGCCTGAGGGACAGTGAACTGGCCCCCTATTTAAAAAGTTTGAGGATCCCTGTAATATCTCACTTTGATCCCTGAAATAACCCAGAAGGTAGGTACTATTATTATACCTATGTTACAGATGAGGAAACTGAGGATAGATGGATTTTTGTTTTCCTTGCCCAGGGTCACATAGTATTTTATGTTTGAAGCAGGAATTGAACTCATATCTTCCTGACTCCAGATTCAGCACTTTATTCACCGTGCTCCCTAGCTGCCACATTAAACCATAATATATTGGATGTAACATAAAGTGCTCTGCACATCTTAAAGTATAATTAAATATGAGCTGAAATTACTTTTTTTTTATTCTAGAAAGGCTTATATGACATATCTGGTAATTATATGTTTATCAACAGAAGACAAGCACAGCTAAGTTCAGGGAGGCTCATTACCAGAAAGCTGGCCAAAGATTGATGATTTTTTTGGTCTGCAGCAACTTCTTAAAGTATCTGCTAGGCATTGAGGGGTTATGATTTTATACCAGCAAAGAGAGCATTGACATGAATTCAGAAGAATTAAAAAAGTTTTATTTAGGTATTTCTGATACTATTTTTATATTATACAAATTTTATCAAATGTTGAAATAGTTCTAAAAAAGAACTTTTCCTCAAGATTTATTAGATAATAAAATTAATATTGTAAGAATAAGACAAGCATTTTCAAATATGTATATGTGAAATAGACAACTTTATGTGTGCAAAGCAGGATGATGTGGTTGCAAGGAATACTTTGGAAGTAGAATACCTAAGCTCTAACTGTGGCACTGAATAACTTTAATCATATCAACTCCAGTTTCTCTGAGCCTCAATTCCCTTTTCTGTGATATGGAAATAATATTATTTATGCTATAGATCTTCAAGAATTATTATGAGGAAACATTACTACCAATTACTATATAAATTCAATTTTATTTTTCTTCTCATATATTTTTTTCTCCTCCATAGAGAAGATAAAACTGGAGAAAAAAATTTCCAGAAAATTCATGGAAATATCATTCCACGTCAATTAAAATTATTGTTATTTTAAAACTTTTTAAAGGTTTTTCTTTTTTAGACTAAGATGAAGAGTATATGCTGAAAAGTATTGGTAGCTTTTCTAAAATTATTTCATATTTTTGAACATTGTTTCATGAGAAAACAGTGTATTTAGCCTTCGATCAGTGATAAGAATATAAGTGTGTGGGGACTGCTCTTGCTGGATTAAGAGAAGGCACTGCTCTTGCCAGTTAGCCAGATTGCTTGGCCCTGGCCAGACTTGAAGTTCCATATTGAGAATATTATGGACAAAGAATATAGATTAATGTGACTACACTCTTGTTGGGACTAGAGGCATCCTTTGCAGAAACAGTAGCTCACCAGCATGACCATCAACTTTATAGACAAGTGGGACAGAAGAAGTGTGAGTGGAGATGCCAGCCTCAGTTTAGTGGTTTCTTTTGCCATTGGATCTTTCTCAACACCATTACCATGAATCCTGTTGTCCCCAGTTTTGTCATCTGGTACTTTCCCTGTCCTGGGACTAGCATATACTTGCTTCTTACTTCTCTATGCTATGTGATTAATAGTACTTGTCTTTTCCTTCTTTTCTTGTACTCTCACCCATATCCAATTCATCCCTGCTTTTACTCAGTCCATATTCTGTTCTCTTTTCTTTCATTGTGGATTCTAAAAAGTTTTGCTCTATTTTTTACAATTTGTCTTTGTGGAAGTAACTTTCTCTCTTACTCTTGAAGCTTCTGGCACTTGTAGAAAACTGGATTTTTCAGAAAAATTTCTAACCATCTCTTCTAGTTGTTATTTCTTTTTTCATTCCTCCTTACATACTTGGCCAAAAAAGAGAATGACATGTTCCTTCCTTGCCACTTGAAAATAATGTCTGACTTAGCACCATTTTCCCCTTTGAGATCACTCCACTTATCTGTATAACCCTTGAATATCCTTGTCACTATTGTTTATTTTTCTACTGACTCCCAAACCACTCTTCATTTTTCCTTAAAGACTTGAGTGGTTTTGGTTTTGGTTGCTCTATATCACAACTCCTATTGGCATACTTGGAGACTTCAATTATATGGAAATGTCCTTTCAACAAATATATTAATCTCATCATTGATTAATGTCTTTAACTTTTATGATTGTTATCTTCATTATCTCAGCCATTCACAAGGCTGGCAACAATCCAGATTTATCATCTCCCAAAATTGGTCTTAATGATCTTGAACTCGGAAACCTCCTTCCCTCACTATCTGCCATGTCTCCATACTATCCCACTTGATTCACTTGTTCACTGACCTCATTCACTACAAATTTGAATCCTTCATCCCTCTTTGTTGTCTCAGTCCTTTGCTGTGCTATGGATCAACTCTTTCAGTCTACTGTCCTCTTGTGTCTTCTTTCTCAAAACTTTGCCCTTTGGTGATATCATTTGTTGCTTCAGATTTATTATTATCATTGTGCAGAAGATTCCCAAATCTATATAAGTGGCCTTAATCACTCATCAGAGCCATAGAATCCAGATTCCAGGGATACCATGAATTTCATTGCATACTTGAATAAGAATGTATTTTTAACCTATCTGATAAATGTCCACCCAATTTTTTCATCTACCTGCTAAAATCATAATCAAATTAATATTGCTACTGGTACTAGAAAGGGTTCATCAATCTATTATTCCTTGGTTTTACTCACTGTCTTTGTAACGTTCAAAGTAAAAAATGTATCTCCTTGACTCTTGTATGTTGTTCCCACCTATAAGAATGAAATTCTTTTCAGGAAAGCTAATAGGCTTTGAATTTGTATCCTCAGTATAATCTTTTTTTTTTTTTTTTAAGTACAGCCTATGACATATATTAAACATATAATAAATGCTTTTCTCATTCATTTAATTGAGCTCCATGAGACCTTCTGAACATTTTAGTTTGTTTTTATATCCACATAGATGTCTAGCACAAGGTGTTGCAAACAGTAGGCACTTAATAAATGTTTATTGAATCAAATGGAAACTAAATTATTTAAAGCATTGCATTATTTTCAGTCTTCTGCCTCCTATAACAGCTGCATACTGTTTTCCTCCCTCTTTACTAAAACCCACAGTGAAAGTTTATCTCCAAGGGAGATTCACAAAGCATCATAGAAAAAGATTATGCATTACATTAATTGTAGTTGCTAGAAGACTATAGTAATTATAGAAAAAAAAGATTTTTATAGCAGAATTTAACAAATGTTACTAGTTTTGTTATCAGTCAGTAAGCATACACATGTTATGCTTATGGAAAGATTAAGGTAAGCCCATATAAAAATCTCAGAGAAGTTAAATGTGAGTATTTGTCTAAGGTAAGTCTAGTTAAAACAAAATTTCATTAGGTTAGAACCATGATATCTTTTATCCAGACACATGTTGGTCAGACCCAAAAAGTGTCTTTGAATTTTTAGGCATTTTTCTTATTAAGAAATACTGAAAAGTCTGGCTTTAGGATGTATGGATTAGTGGAGTTATCAATCTCAGCATACTTATTCAAAGATCATAGTCTTAAACTTCTGAACAGTATTTATCTTCAAGTAGTAAAGCCTTCAGTGTCCTCAAATTCATTTATACATGGCATTATTTTCAAAGATCTCTAAATCTGGGTCCATTCAAATGTAGAGCAAGAAAATAGGAAGATTCAGAAAGTTTTAATTTAGATTTAAAAAAAAGTTATAAGAAAAATCAGCTTGAAGTTTTAGTAACATCAGCGACAGTGAAGTTAGCCCAAGATTAACAAAGGGATATTTTAAAAGATGGATTTAACTATTGCTACATTGGAAAGAAGCATGTAGATTCAAAAATAATGGCAAGATATTGATGAGAATGTATATTCATTACAGGAATGGTTTGTGAACTGAATGTGTTGAACATCTTGGTCCTCTGTGCTTTTCTAAGGCTGAGTCCCTTGTTTGCACTATTGTATGATACCATGTAAGTGTTACTCACTTTGGCCTCTTTTAATCCCTACTTTTCTTCAAGGAATACCTCAGTGGTCACCTTCTAGAAGGCATTTTCTAGTTTCTGCAGTCAGTGCTGATTCTTTCTAATTCTCTTTTCTTTAAATAGAAGAACACCTTTAATTGAGAGAGACTAGTTTGCTTTTTAAACAAATAATTACATAATATTTTAAGTTGACTTTTAAACAACTACTTCTAGGTTTTAAAATAATCTCTATATTTTGTTGCTTGTGGTCAATACTTGATTTCATATGCTATCTCCATATAATTGTTCCTATCCCGCCCATCATATGTGAAAATTTGAATGTTCAGTTGTTCCATTTTGAAAAATTTCATTTTGTTAAGAGTGAGTTAGATTTGAAAGATATTACTTGACTAACATAGAAGCAGTGAAAGATTCTGGAAGGTTAGGCCTCTTGGGTCTATTTTTCCCTTGTTAAATCATCCATAGTATATATATTTTACCTGGTAATCTATATGCATTAAAATTTAAGAAATAGGTAATCTTGTCAAATGCATTAGCAATACAATTTACTTTTATTTTTCTTTGTTCTTCAAAATACAGTATTGTTACACAATAGTATTCAATCTAAAATAAATATTTACGACTTTTCAAAGCTTCGAGACTTAAGGAGCTGAATAACCTAAGAATATTATGCTTAGCCATTGTTGGGAATGATATTCCATAGGGGATGTTGTTAATATGACTGACAAGTCAATTATATTTCATTCACAAATGTTTTGATGCCTGCAATATTAATAATACTGCATTGCCTGTGAGAAGAGCTACCAGAATTACTGCAATGGAAAGAGCCACAATAAATAGCAGCAAATGTAATTCTAACCTCTGACTCTGTGACGAACAGCATGGCTACTATCTGCGGCTCTGCCTTTAATTTCAGTAGCATCAAAGGAAAACTCAAGCGCTTCAGAAAATAACTCTAGCACCATGTCTCTGATGAAATAAAATGCTTACCCACAGACATAAATTGTCATGGGAATAAAAAGACTACACCAAAAATTACATAGTTTCCTAATGCTCTTCAATCAAAGTCAAGAAGAGGCTGCAAGCAGAGCATATATTATGACAGTCATACTACTGAAGGAGTTATCTTTGATGAAATTAGCAAGGTTATTCAATTTATAATTTGGAGGAACTATGACTTATAATTACAAAGAGAGCAATGACTTTACAACCTTTTCTGGTGCTACTTGGAAACTTTTGGCTTTTAAAAATCATTATTTTTGTACTTAAAATAGTGATTGTACCAGAAGGTAAGATGCCTTATGAAGTTTATATCTAATAGAAGCTATATTAACCTTTTCAGGACCCATGTGAACTATTTAGTGAAAAGTGTTCCTAGTGGGACCTAAAATGTGTATCAAAAATCATTGTGTTCCCTTTTAGTTTTAATATTTATTTATTATCAATTATATTTTGATTATTAATGTCATATTCAATAAACAATAAAGCATTTCTTTGTATCATCACCAATTTAGGATAAAAATAAAAACAAAATTCTTGTAAAAATAATTATGTGAAACAAATTCTTATACTGTCTATTTTTTTAATGTACATTTAATTCTTCATTTGTGTCCATCACCAGCCTGTTAGGAAAGAGTCATTATTAATTAGTCTCCTGATATGATTTCTCATTGCATTCATAAGACTTCTTAATTCATCCAAAGTGCTTTGCTTTGCAGTCTAGTTGTTGTTATAGTAAATTTTCTCCTTGTATTGCTCATTTTATTCTTTATTGGTTCACATAGCTTTCTAAGATTCTCTGAAATCACTTCTTTCAGCTTTTTTTGAAGTGGTAAAGAACTATGGCATGACCTTCATCTGAGAAATGGCTGAACAAATTGTGGCATATGAAAAGTAATGATAGCATGATAGGAAATACAACAATGATGTTGTATTTCAACAGTTCAGAAGTAAGTCTACTGTTTTGAGGCTTTTCCTCATAGCCAAAGGTTCTACAAAAGTAGGACACAAAAGTCCTATATCTGTAAAACTCTATGTAATAAATGATAAATAAAAAACTAGCATTTATACAATAATTTAAGATTTGCATAATTCTTTACAATTTTTTAATTATACTTTTTCCTACAAAAATGATGAGTGGCAGGTGATATTATTATCTTCATTTTTAGATTAAGAGACTGAGGCAAACAGAGGCTAAATGACTTGTCTGGGATCACATGTAAGTGTCTGAAACTAGGACCCACTTTGTCCTGATTCCATGTCCAATGCTCTTTCCATTGTGTCACTTAGCTGTCTACAAACAGTAAAATTCATGAAGCTTATAAAGGAGGTAGTGTTTCAAGAAGGCAGTTCTGGGAAAAGAATGTTGTGCTTGGAATTTCAGAATTCTAAACTGTGTACTGTGAACAATGTGAATTGAGTGTAAAAATTAGACACTTCATTTGCTTTGGGAAGAAGAAAGATAGCATTAATTTAAGTCTGGGATAATCACAATAATTTTCTGGAAGGAATAAGGGGCAGAAAAGTTTCTTGATGATGGGATTCTTGACAGTTTTTAAAAGGTGGTGAAGAGAAGAGAATTTAGCAATAAAAGAAGCAAAATAAAACATAATAAAACAACTCAAAAGACCCTGGTATTGTTTGAATATATTCTCCTCCATTGATTAAGACTAAAACTGGTACAGGTCCAAGTTTTCACATATCAAATGGTCCCAAAGTTGGATATTTGGTACCCTACCAATTATATCTGTACAGTTGTCAGCTGTGCATCTGTTCTCCCATCAAAGCAACGTGACATTTAAGATACAAAGTCAAACAGATGGCTCTACTTTCCTGAACTGGACTTTAATGAAGAAGTCCAGATTCTTTTGTAACAGAGGAAAGGGATTATTGCCTTGGAGAGCATGCATCATAGGGGGAAAAAGATAATGCTACATCAAAGGATATAAAATGTGATGGGAACATTAAGATACTTTCACTTTTCATAAGAGAGAAAAAGGAAACCCAGGTGTCTTGAAATGTTCTGAATACAAAGGAGAACAAAAAATAAACCCAAGATAGGTGAAGAATTCCAGGGACCTATTTTAAAATCAAGGAAACTTGATTGAGCCAGTTCTGGATAACAAAAATAAATAGTTAAATTTTATATAGTCATGAGCTTTCTGGGAGAAAAGAAAAGACCAGGAGAATCAACATGAGATTAAAACCTCCAAATTAAAAGGAAGAGGCAAGGAAAGATGAAAAAAATTACATATTTTTTACAAGGCTCTCACATTCTACTAGGAATAACCCCCTAGTCAACTTTCAAGATTTTAACTACATTGCCATTTTTAAAGGAGAATTAAGGTTATTCTTCCTCCCAAGTTACCAGAAATAACATTCTCCTGGGATTCTGGGAATTCTCAGAAGGAGAATTTCTTGGCCATTTTGTAAGGTGGCAATTTGTCAGAAATGATTTTGCCCCATTTTTATCCAAACTTAAGCAATTCCTTGTGCTAGTGCTGGTTGATATTTTGCATCCTAGCTAAGGAATTTTGATCTTAATCAACTTAGGACTTATTTAGAAATTACTATAAAAATAATTATCTTTACAACATTTTAAAAAAGACAATATTAGAAAAGGGGGAATATAAACTTGTAAAATCTGTATATGCAATATAATGATAAAAATAAAAAAAAAAACTATTTTCACATAGAATTTCCTAAACTTTTTAGAAATAATAGCACAAACTAGAACAGAAGTACAGTACAAAAAAAGAAAACAAGACAAAAGAAACTCACATTATTGTTATTTTAAACACAAAATCTTTTTTCTATAATTGTCCTTTTTAAAAAAAAATGCACTCACAGGGAGACTCAATCACTATAGCTTAGTGTTTATTGACTCTATGAGTTAAAGTTATGAGCCAGAGTATAACATTCCAGTATAGTACTTGAGATTCCAAGAATCAAGTGGCTCAAAAGAGTCTTTCATTAGTTCCATCAGGACCAACTCAATATCTCATGACACAGACAGTTTCATAATAAGGGATTTAAGTGCATCATCTAATAACTATAGGGTAAGGAGAAATCAGTTTGCTTTCCACCAGCTCATAAAAATAGCACTGATTGTCAGATAAAAGGAAGTGATCAGTGAACTTGACTTTGACAAGTGTGGAAGGCTTGTGTGTGACAGTATGTTACTGAGGGTCCACTTACTGCAATAGAAGAGAATTTCTTCCACTTTATAATTAGGTCTATCTAGTGTGTTTATTATAAGAAACAGAGGATAACTCTTGGTTTTTCTTTTTGGAAGAGAAATGGGAAACCAGGGTTATTTTATCTTGATAGAATATATTTAGGATTATTTTTAATCACCTCTTTTTGACTGATTATTATTTAGTAAGAAGACAAACAATACTTGGAATAGTTAAAATAGATAATACCCATGAGTCCAATGGGTAAGGGTTTCTAGGTCTAAACTCACATCGGGCTTATTTTTATACTTAAAACTCCGCACCATATATCATTTCACACCATATATCATTGAATATAATATTTGCTTATCTTAATTTAGAGAGGCAATTATATATTATATATATATGGGAAATGCACTAGGTTTCTTGTCAGGAGAAAGATGCAGTGTAATGTTAAATGGAGAGGTACATTTATTTCTAGGTTGAATGTGTATCAACTTTGAATCCCAATTCAAATACTTAATACTTAAATATCTTTGGGAAAGTCATACTCTTTTTGCCTTATTTTTTTCATATGTGAATGAAATAGGAATAATAATAACTATAGTACTTACCTAACAGAATTAACATGAGATAACCAAGCAACATGTATCAATCAATGTGTCTATTATGCTCTAGGCATTGAACTAGTGATTGGAAGTATAAGTATAAAGTCTGATACAATCTCCACCAGTAAGGAGCTCTCATTACTAGAGGGGTGACTACCATCCATTTCTCTCTGTCTCTGTTTTTGCTCTCTCTGTCTCTGTTTTTGCTCTCTCTGTCTCTCTGTCTTTGTCTATCTGTCTCTTTTTCTCTCCCTCTCTCTTTCTCTCTTTCCTTTCTTTCTCATCTACATACCTATCCACCTATACATTTATATATCTTAAATGTAAAGTGAATAAATAAACACAAAACAGTTAAATGCATTGTGAGGAGGGAACAATCAATTGGGGAAAAAAAGACTTTGTAGGAAAAGGTGCTTGAGATGCATCTTAAAGGAATAGAAGGATTCTCTGAGGTATAGGAAAGGAGAGACTGCATTTCAAGCATGGGAGAGAGTGCAAAAGCACAAAAATGAGAGATAGAGTATTAGGTTTTAAGAATGTAGAGAAGGCTAATTTGAATGGATCTTGGCATGCTGAAAGGGAAGTCATTTTCATAAGGGTCAGAAAATATATTGGGAAGGAAAGAGTTCAATTTTATTTAAATTTAAAATAATTCACTGGATAGAGCACTGGATCTGGAGAGAGGAAGATCTTAATTTTAAACTAACCACAGACAATTATAGCTGTGTGATCTAGTATAAGTCACTTTACCTCTGTCTCAGCTTCCTGAACTGTAGCAATGGGGACAATGATAGCACCTACTTCTGAGGATTGTTTTTGGAATGAATTGAAATTAATTTACAAAGAACTTGGCAAAATTCAGGCAATAAGAGGCTATTGCAATTGATTGAGAAGTGAAATCACGTGGTCTCATTGACATTTAATGTTTGCTTGTACTGGATTGTGGAGAGACTTGTTGCAGAAACATTAATATTCAGAAGCCATTAGAATAATCTAGGCAAGAAGTGAGGAGAGAGTGTATTAAGATGGTAGTAATGTGAACAGAGAGAAGAAGGGGACAAATGTGAAAGATGTTATGGAAGCTGAAAAATAGGATTTGTCAACTAATTTAATATGTGAGCTTGAGAAGAGTGAGGAGTTAAGAATAATGTGAAATTTATGAACCTGAAAGCTTGGAAGAATAATGATGACCAAGAAAAATAGGGAAATTTGGAAGAGGGGTGAAATACTGAGTTCAGGATTTCTCTGAGAAATCCAGTTTGAATTAGTTATGATTATTATTAGTTAGTAAATAATCAGTTATAATCCAAGAATGAAGACCAGAGGAGAAATTGGGGCTGGATATATATATATCTGTGAGTCATCTGTATAGATATGGAATTTAAAATTGAGGAGGGAGAAGGAGGAAGAAAAGGAAGGAGGGGGGGAGAGAGGAGGAGGAGGAGGAAGAAGAGGAGGAGGAGAAGGAGGAGGAGAAGGAGGAGGAGAAGGAGGAGGAGGAGGAGGAGGAGAGAAAAAGTTTAGGAAAGAATCTTGGAGGAAGATGGCTTGTCACCATAAAGAAATTTCCATCCTGAAACCCCTTTCTCCTGATTAGTGACTTTTTGTCTGGATCACTTGGGAAGGCTCCAGTAAAGTTCTACTCTTCCAATTTGATCTCTAGATTTCTTTGCCAGCTGCCTTATGGCCCCAAAGGTACCCTTTCTTCACAACATCCACCCCTCCTTTTTAATTCCCTATTATGTGTCACCCTTTTCCATTAGAATGCCAACTTCTTGGTGACAGAAGTTGTCTCCCCTGTTTATGGTGTATCCCTTAGTGCCTAAGACACTGTGTGAGATATTTAATAACAAGTTAATACCTTTGTTACCTGTCTGTACTGTTAGATTTGGAAATGAAGATGTCACTGATAACTTAGAGAGGACATTTTAAGTTAAATGATGAAATGTAGTCATATTGCAAAGGACTGAGGAACTGGAGGTAGAATATGTAGATGACATATTTAAGGAATTTTATGGAGCGCTTGGGGGTGTTGTAGGGCCTAATTGCAGTTTTATCAGAATAAGGGATACTTAGACATGTTTGACGGTGCCACAGAAGGGACTAGTAGACAGAAAGAAGTTGGAAATGTAAGAAAGAAAGTGAATATTTGAGAATGGAATCTTCTGGAGAAGTTAGGAAAAATGGGATTTAGCATGAACATAGAGACATTTGTTTGGACAGGGAATAGGGCCTTACTTTTGTCAGAGTCAGGGAGAAAAAATAGAAGGAAATTAGAGGATTTTAACATGAAAAGAAAGAGAAAATAGAGTTTAACAGTATTTGTCTCAATTTTTTTCCAGTAAAATAAGAAGTAAGGTCTTTAGCCAACAGAGAAGGAGAAGAAGCAGGTTTTGGAAGCTTCAAGTGTGAGAAGAATTTTTTATAAATAAATATTTTTAACTAAAATATTTATATTTTAAATTTAATATATTAAATATGTCAGATAAATGTCCCATGTCATTGTTATTAAACTTTTGCATTTCTTAATTAATATTTTAAACACTGTGTGAGTAAGAATATGTTTTTATTTCTAACACCTTGGACATCAGTAATGATGATGATAATGATAATAGGATTTTAAAGTTTGTAAAGTGCTTTGCAAATATTATTGTAGTTGATTCTGACAACAATCCTGTTCTTCCAGTTGTGTCCAACACCTTGTAACATCTTTTAGGGCTTTGGCAGAGATACTAGAATTGTGTTACATTTTCTTCTACAGCTCATTTTACAGAAAAGAAAAAAGGCCCACATGTACAAAAAATATTTATGTTAGCTCTTTTTTGGTGGAAAAGAATTGGAAACTGAGGGAATGTCCATCAATTGGGAAATGGCCAAATTGTGATGTGAATGTAATGAAATATTATTGTGTTATTAGAAATGATGAGTAAGATGACTTCAAAATAACCTGGAATGACTTACATGAATTGGTGCTGAGTGAAGTGAGCAGAACCAGGAGAACATTATGCATAGTAACAGTGATATGGTGTGATGAGCAACTATGATTGATTTAGCTCTTCTCAGCAATATAATGATCCAAGACAATTTCAAAAGACTCATGGTGTAGGATACTATCACTATTCAAAGAATGAATTATGGAGACTTAAAGCATATCATTTCATTCTTTTTTGTAGCTTTTTCCTTTTGCTCTGTTACTTATTTCACAACATGACTAATATGGAAACATGTTTAACATGATGGCATATGTATAACCTATATCAAGTTATTTGCTATCTTAGGGAGACAGGAGGGAAAGGAGGAAGGGAGAAAAATTTGAATCTCAAAATCTTTAAAAAATGAATATTGAAAACTATCTTTACACATAATTGGAAAAATAGTATTTACAAAAAAATTATATCTCTAAGAAAAATAAAAAAAATATATAATATGGAGGAAATAGATTCTCCCAAACAAAGATGGACTGGTCATACAATAAGAAAGGGGATAACAGAAAGATATTCCAAATGCTGTATTAGTATTCACAAAATATATTCTTTTAAAAAAATCTTAGAAGACGTGGTTCAGAATATTGGATAGAACCTCTATAGAGAATATATGACAGAACAAAAACAAGAATCCCTCAAGATTAGTGGCATAAGTGATTTGCAATCTGCATATATGGAGGGATTATCACATAAATGGAATCATAAATATATTGAAGCACTGAAATATTAAAGAGTATCATTTTTAAAACTAGGAAAATGGGAAACTTTAAATATTTTGGGTTTTTAAATCATATGCTTGTAGAATGGCAAAACTAGCAATAATCTTAAGAATCATCTATTTCATCTTCTTAATTTCAAAAATAAAAAAAAAATGAGACCCAGAGGGATCAAGTGACAACTCCAATATAACTAAGATCATAAGAAATATAATTAGATGTTAATGACAGGTCACTTGCCCATAGATCCAATGTTCTTTTTATAATATTATGCAGCATATGTTGCTGCATGTTTTATTTCAAAATAATACTTCTGGTCAGTAATTGTTAACATATGCTAAGTATGTTTTTAAAATTTGAGACTATTTTAGCTTGATATCACTGAACTGTTTATTATTTGTCCTTTACTGGGTTGCTTAGTATGTTTTGTTTTTTAATGTTTCTACAAAGCAAATGAAGCCTAACCAATCAACATATATGTATTAAGATTGTTAGGTAATGGGGATAAAAAAGGATAAAAATGAATGAGTTTCTGTTCTCAAAGAGTTTGAAATGTCTGATAAGCAGTTGTTGTGATTGTAGTACTTAGGAAAGAGATTAGGGGTGTGATATAATATAGTTATTAGGAAATGCCTCTTCTACTTAGACTTTGTGTTCTACTACAATGGTCTGGAAAAAATATCAGCAATATATATATATAATATATATGATATGTATAATTTTTTTTCAGCACAAGCAGGAGAAATTAAGAAAAACTTAGTCATTGAAGTTATTGTACTAAAATAAAACCATCAAATCTTTCTTCCCCTAATGCAATATATTCCAATAAATGTATGATACTTTGTGTTAATTCACTTTGTCATTTTCATTAATTTTAAATACTAATGCTAAATTAGGCTAATTTTTTTGTTATTTGTCCTTAGTACCTGAATTAAACCACACCAAGAAGAGAAAAATGAAGAGAAAGAAAAGAGGAAATAACTACATCTTATTAAAGGTTTTTGCTCCTTGATGTCTTTTTCCTTGAAATATGTGATATATTTCAGAAAGAAGGCATATAGCAAGATAAGCAATCTTTAGTTAGTACTTAGCTGTTAAATTGATTAGAATTATTGCATTTTCTGAGATATACATTATTTTGTGCTTCACAAATCAAGATTTAATTTAGTCAAATCAATTGCCAAAGATAATAAATTTAAAATATAAAATTCTAATAGAGAACTCCCTAAATAAAAAGGAAATAAAGGAAAAGATAAGAATAGTTCCTTTGATTAAATTAATATCTGAAAAAAATCAACTTAAAAAAGGTGAATTATGCTTCTATATGGTATCATAAAGATACCCTAAAAGGGGAAAGGGGAGTGATGTATTGCACTCAATTTTGAAATGTTTTTCTAGTATTGTGAATCTGGGAATAGTTTTCAAAGACCCTCAGAGTGGAGAAGGCTCATTAAACTTCAACTCTTCAAAGCTGTATATAAATTTTATTTGTACAAAAGGACAAGTCACTGTAATTAATAAAATCTGGTAGCAATCTTTTGCCCAGAAGAAATACAAACTGGTAGTTTTAGTTATCTTCCTGGTATATATTTCAATATATATGTACACATACATTTAAGCAGAGATGGTATTGGAATTTATCTCATAAGTTTTTTTGTGTAGAATGTACTTTTCTCCTACCAAAAAGAATTGTATAGAAGTATATCACCACCACCACCACCATCATCACCATCATCAATAATTTTATAAAGTATTCTGGTGGAAGATCTGTATTTGGGCTACTTCCTCTGAAGATAGTTACTGAAGGTGAAAGAAATATTCCTTTGGTCTTAAAGTCATTGAGTCTCCACAGGAGTATATGATTAAGACCTCCTCTGAGGAAAATGGGCACCTGTTATGGGTAGAACTAAATTAAAGATGCTAAATAAATAAAAGATAGAACACAATGTTCATTTAACATTAGTCTTTGCTGAAGCCCTTGGGACTAAATTATTGGATTTTTAATACAAGATTGTCTGAGAATTTCCTGGATTTTATTGATTTACTTAGACCTGAAATGGCATATATACCACCACACATTAAAAACAAACATTTACCGCACACATGATCAAATACAATTATATATTTACTAAAATATAAGTTAAAACATTGTCAAATCACATAGGTTACTTGTGAGAACTCAATAACTTTCCTTAAAACTTTATATTGGAATAAAAAAAGTTCAAATACCAAATTCAATATCTTTAATATATTAGAAAACAGTAACAACTCAATTATAAATAAAGCTAATTACTGGATTATTCACTTGGTTTCTTTTTATTCTTAGAAGTCATATGACTCTAGTTGTTCTATGTCTTTTCTATAGCGTCTTTAACCATAATTCAGTTAAAAAAAACATACCATATCTAAGATTCTGTGCTTCTCTTCCAATTCAATTTTCTCATTTTATTTAACATAGGTCAGCCTCTTAAATAGAACCTAGAAAAAGGATGAAACATTACTCAGTACTCTAAAATGGAAAAATTCTGGGTTCTCTGGGAGAGAAACTAACTGTCTATAGGTTATGTAGTTGCCTTTAAAAAAAAACTTAACAATTATCAAAAACAACAAAAATCAAATAAACAGAAAAAGTGAAGAAAATAAAAGGATTCTTTCCTTCCTTCCTTTTTTTCCTTCCCTCCCTCCCTCCCTCCCTCCCTTCCTTCCTTCCTTCCTTCCTTTCCCTTACCTTTCCTTCCTTCCTCCCTCCATCCCTCCCTACCTCCCTTCCTTTCTTCCTTTTCCTCTTTTCCTTTTTCTCCTTCTTTTCTCTCTTTCTGTCTCTCAGTTTCTTTCTCTCTCTTATTCTAAGTTGCAGAATAGGCAAACTGTATAAGTAATAATGTTTTATGAGATGTATTCAATGGAGTTTTCTTACACCCATGAAATAATAGGAATGGATATTATTATTATAATTATTGTTATTGAAGTATTTTTGAATTTCAGAGGAGTAATCTAGCTGTATACTGTAAGGATCATCAGTAGTAGCCTAGTTCATAAGAAATAAATTCTCTAGCTTTGGTAACCATGAAGCAAAGAAAAATTTAAAGAAATAAAATTGATAATAATAGTTTACATATGCATATTGTGCTTTACAGTTTAAAAGTGCTTTTCTCACAATACCCACAAAAATACGTCACAAATATAATATACCCTGTACTTTATTGATAAAGGAAGTCAAGTCAATAGTCCCATATCTGATAAATACAAGAAACAAGACTAAAACCCAGGTTTTTTGAAGTAATTGAGAACACTACAAGGCTCTTACAGAATCCAATAGCTCATGATTGTTTGATTTCTGTTCTTCTTTAAGACTAAGACAGCATTTTTTCCCTTGCAGAATTGTGAGGCTAGAGATAACCTTGAAAATTAATCTAGCTCAGTCTTGTAGATGAAGATACCCATATACTCTACTCAGTCCAAAAAGATAATTGCTTATCCTTATCCTTAAAAAATCTAGAAAGCAGGTCTTTTAACATAAGTATCTCACATTTCAAATGGTGTCTTATTAGTCAGCTGTGTCCCATAGGATGCCAACTTCCAGGTATGATTCAGGTCTTTTTAAAGCAAAAATGAAGGGTTATCTCATACAACTTGTCAACCTCACTCTGACTAAAACTGAATCATGTTCTGAATGAATAAAAGTTGAAAAGAAGTATAATTTTAGTATGAGTGGGCAATAGAAGCATCCAAGTTTTCAAAGAAAAGAAAGCAGAATACATTCACAAGAAGTAGTGTGGAATTGAAAAAGAAAACCATAAGTTCATTCCAGCATCTACTGTGCCACCTAGTTGCCCATGAAAATCTTATTCTTTCTAAAACTTTACTTATTTACCACCAGGCCATTCTTTTAAAATTATGAAGTATTTAGTGGAACTGAAAAATAAGAATCTAGAACTTTGGAACTTGCAGGAACTTTAGAGATAATGTAGCTTATGCATCCAGATCTGTGAACTGAAGCTTAGTGACGTGAAATTGTTTGTCCAATGTTATAGAAGAGAACAAAGATTAAAACTTAGATGTAATTGATACTTCACACCAAATTAACAATTCTCTTTTCATTTTTTCTGAATCTATTTCCTTGATGAACACAGATCATTTTGAAAATTGGCCAATAATTTGCACATTGGGATGGAATGAATTGGGGAATGAAGAGGAGAAAAAAGAACTATTTACTCTACCTTACTTTCATTTAGATTTAAATTGCCATCTTGTCATATTAGGCTTCAGGATGCTTCAGAAGTCTCTTTGATTGGTTAAGATGCTTGAAAGGGTTAAGGTGCAATGACCATTATTTTCTTTGTAAGATAGAGGACAGTTAAAAGGAGAAGGGGGTGGGGGACATTTATCTGTTTTCTTTTTAAATTTTCAATAAGTATTAGATCTGAATCCTCAAACATATTAGAAAGGGAGTGAAATCAAACGATGGTTCATCATTCCTAGGCTTTGATTTTTATATCCATGCATGTAAAAAAAAAAGAAAGAAAGAGAGAGAGAGAGAGGGAAACCAAACATGTGTGCTACTTTTAATAAAGATCATATTAAAAATTCAATAAATAGCAATATCTCTGATCTCTTAACAAAAGCTTCTGTTGTACAGGAAATTAAATGAAAAAAACCTTGTTAATCCTTTTTGATTTCTGGACATTGTAGCTAGAAGCAGAATTCTTTAACTCACTGATTTCTCTCTTTTTTCTGCTTTTAAACATGTTTTTTAATCTTCTCTTGCACAAACGTTGTCTGGGTAACAGTATAAATGCAGCCTGATTCTTGGAAACATTTTAAAATAAAGGGGGGAAAACAGTTGTGTCATTGTCTTATCCCTATGGCCTTGCTATGAGGAATCCATCTCGAACCAGGTGATAACCTGATAGACTTTATCTTGTCTTCTCTAGGCCTCCCTGAAGCCTGCCAACACTTCGACTGGCTGTTAGGCATTTTAAATATCCCCCCTGAGCCCTAACCTTACCCCCTTTCTCTTCTTGTCAGCTGGAATGTCTCAGAGCTGTCAGAGGCTTGTTGCTTATTGATGTTTCCGTGTGTTTTATGTCTTTTCTGAGATATGACAGCCCCTGACACAGTGCTGATTTCAATCAGGCTGCTTCTGGAGAGGCCTAAGATTTTTACTTGTGCAAACCTCAGCCTCTAGCATACTTCAGAGGCCTCCATCTAATGAAAACGTTCCAGTAGGCTGAAATAAAGGCCCAGTGCTCAACAAACAGCAGCTGATGAATTCACTAGACTTAAAACACACACATACACATACATTCACACACACACACACACATGCACACACACACACACACACACACACACACACACAAAAGGAAAAAAAAAGAAGCCTTGCTTTTGTTATAAGAAAAGCAAGAACAGAAAATGACCTCATGAGCCAAAGGTTTTGACACTGAATCAAATCCCTTTAGGCCTGAACTGGCAGGCTGGGCCTGGCTTTAGATTACTTTATCACTTCTCAGACTGAGGCTTGTATATATCTCAGGACAACGTACATTTAAAGAGCTGGATATTTTACCCCTGTTGCCTATTAAGTCAAGTTTTGATGTCTTGCTGAGAATGAAGGCCTATCATAAGAGAGCTAAAAGCAAATATCATTGGAAACAAAATGTAGTTTGTAAGATCCTACAAATTACAGACAAATTCAAGAAGCTCATTCACAAATACTATATACACACATATATATGTACGCATATATGCATATATATGTACTGAACCTTATTCTGTCAGAATTTGTTTTAAGTTATTTTGGAAAAACCCTCTGCTTGATTTATCTCACCAATATCAGGAGGATTTTTTTTGTGGTTTCCATCCATTTCTTTCCATGTAATGTGATGTCCAAGAGATGGAGATGCAGCAGTGTGTCATAGATGGAAATGTGGTCTAAAATTCAAACTACCTAGTTTTATGTCTACCAACATCAGATTGCATGACCTTGAGCAAGCTGTTTTACCCCTTCATATTTGTTTCTTCACTGCAAGATGAGAATAGGAATACCATCATTTATCTTCCTTTGAAGAATTATACCAAATTACAAGTGGTACATTTGATTTTAAAAGTCAAACAAAGCAAAAGTCCTAAACTTTTGAGGCCAGTCAAAAATTGTAAATGCTCCCATAATAAGCAATTCTTTACGTAAGTGGATTATACACCAAAGAGAACCATTTTTTAAAAATTATTGAGGATGGCTTGAAAAGTTCTAAATGATTTAAAGCTTCTGATCCAGCAATGTTATATACTATATGTGCTCAATAAATATAGACTGATGATTTCAAAGAATGATACGTTTTGTTGTGGAAAGGACCTTGGAGACCATCTAGTCAAACCCTCTCATCTTATAAATGAGGTTACATAACTTCTATCTGTATTTGAAAAAAGCAGAGCCAAAGTTCAAACTCAAGTTCTCTGAATCTACATTCATAAAATTATAGTGTTATAGTAACCATAAAGAAACCAAAAGAATACTTGGATTAAATGGAACAATCCTATATTACTATCTGAGCCCAAAATCTTGCTCAGAGTTCTAGGTTTTTGTGGGGAGAGGGCTTAGTAATGGAAAGAAGTATGTCTACCATCGTGTGTTTTACTCACTTGAGTAGGGGCCTTTATGCTTCCATTTATCTTTGGACTTTTTCATTCAGATAAAAAGTAACCTCTATGTCTCTAAACTACGTAAGAATTCCCATTTTTTAAAGCAATGTTCATCTACCTACCTTCCATTTTTATAATGCTGTGATTTTTTTAAAGAACAATATTAATATAATAATAGTAGCATGTGTTTATTGGGTTAGGCTATATTTTATGACTTGGTATCAAATTTATGGCTTGTTTCTACCAGTACTGTCACTATTAATTTCTGTTTCCATTTTTTTCATCACCCAAGAACTACCACAGGACTATTGCCTGCTTGTGATAAGCAGCCTCTACTATTATTATTTCAAGTCTGCTTATCAACAGTCAACACATATACCCAAATTATTTCTTAAATATTTTCTTATCAAGTTAACCCTTTGGTACCCAAATAGACTCTTTCATTCCTTCTGCCCATGAGTATACTGACATTCTATACTATGATATTACAAAACTAGGAAACTAGTCAAAAAGAGAACTGTCATTGCACAAAATACCTCAGGGGGTAAAGAATGCCTTCACAGTATGACTTTAAGATTTTAATTTATATTGGTCCTGACTCATGACACAGCCTAGGCAGTCCATGGCCTAGGAGTCAGAGCTCCCACTGACCCTTGGATAGACTGCTTGAGAGAGATGTCAGCTGAGAACTCCCAGAGATCATGGGCCTGCCAAGCGCTTTGAAAATGACTGCCAATTTGGCCTAGTCTCAGCTGAATGCTTGCCCAAGAGGGAGGGGAATGGCAATAATAAAGCAGTTTAGTGGAGAAAGATATTGCTTTCAAGCTCCCAAACCTTCTAGTCTATTTTATGACAACATTATTCACTCTTACACACAGATACATACACACACACTCAAATAATAATAATAATGCAGATCTTTAGGACATAGAATGATTTATGTGAAAAGTATGAAAGTCATGGTTTAAAATCTGTTTCTGCAAATAAGTAAAAACACTTTATACATGGTTATTTCTAATTAAAGAATGACTCAACTGTGGGTATGCATACAGCAGTCACTGTTCATGAATGCCATACCACTGTGAGTTCTGCTTCAAAACTTACTTAAGAGCAACTTTAAATATTCTATATCTTGCTCCTATGCTTTTTGCTTCCTATTTTTAAGTCTAGGAGAGTACCTTCTCTTCATGTTACAAGACGCTGATTGATCAAAAGAAGTGCAAAGTATAGTTGTATACACATTCACCATAAAAGAAAAAAAATAAGGCAATGGAAAAGTAATTATGCTGAACTAAACTGACTTCTTGACTTTCCAGTATTAATAAAGAAAAGTCAAAATGGAGTTTTTTGGTGAACTGGGTGATGGTTGCTGACTAATAAGAAGAATCTTTTATAGTTTTAGGTAAAGTTGCATTCTAATGTTTGTGTCAGTGAATAAATATCCCAATCAGAGCTCAGGCTTTCCACCTTATAATGCAAGATAAAGGTAAATTATGCATCACTGCACTCATAAGAGATTTGTTTTATTCTGAGTTATAAAGTAACTTATGAATTGGCATTTTTGTTAAATGGTTTTCTAATCAATGTCTCATCTTCATCTCTATATGGCATAGTGGACGGCTAGCTTACTTTTGAATCAGGAGGATCTGGATTCAAGCCTACATCTGCCATATACTGGATCTGAGATCCTATGGAAGTCACTTAGAATTGTAGATAACTTGCTAAGGTTAATTACATTTGTTGATGCTAGTTAATAATACGTAGATAATAAAGGCAAAGCATTTTAAAAAAGGGGCAAGAGTCATTTCATACTTTCTGCAGCAATTATTTCTTTTCTTTTTTTTTCTTTTTGCTGAGACAATTGGAGTTAAGTGACTTGTCCAGAGTCACACAGCCAGGAAGTGTTAAGTGTTTGACACCAAATTTGAACCCAGGTCTTCCTGACTTCAGGGCTGGTGCTCTATCCACTGCACCATCCAGCTTCTCCTGCAGCAGTTATTTCTAAGAGAATAAGATTTGTAGCCATTCATAATGGGAAAAGAAATCTGTTTTTTAAAAGTACCTTATGAGACAGCGGGGTAGGACAATGTATAGACCACCAGCCCTAGACAAGTCCAAATGCAGGCTCAGACACTAGCTACATGATCCTGGGCAAGTCACTTAATCCCATTATCTCAAAAAAAATGTATCATATGACTGGAAATTCTTGCTGATTGAAAAACCTTTACTGACACAAATCTGAATTTAAGCATTTAATTTCAAATTTCTGAATAGATATAATTTGGTATTTTTCATTACATGAAAATGATACCATATCCAGTTGACTAATTATAAGTGCAATTGGACATTCTAGGAAGATTAAGGGCAAGCAGTTAATTATATCCACAAGTGGCTATTGGAAGCTACAATTAGTTGTTTATGGGAACAATTATTGGTATAGCCAGTTTTGCACCCTTAAATAATTGTAGGTATAAAAGTCTCACATGGCAACAGGAGGGCTACTCTTCCAAAATCTGGCACTCTAGACAGATTATTTTTCATTGATTTATTTAAAATAGTAAAAACTAAATATTAAACTCTTAAAATGTTATTATATTTAAAACTGTGCTCAATAAATCTTTAAGAGGTATTCATAAGAGAACTATAATTTTATATAGTATACTTACATTTGAAAAATACTAATGTAAAACGATTGTAGCTATGACCTTCATTTGCACAATTTCTTTATTACTTATCTTTTTTGAAGTTGATATGCAAATTCTTAAAACATTATATTTTAAACTTTGGCTTCATATAACATGGTATTCTTTCACTTTTAAATTTTTTTTGATAAATGCATCACTTTTCAGTCTGTATACATTCATTTTAAATATTCCTTTTAATAGTATATTAGCACTGCCTCTGTTCAGCATAGATACATTCTTAGGAAAAGACTTCATTGAATTCTACTCAATGTTCATGCCAACAGTATGATTAACTTTATAAAAGGACAAACCTTCAAATGTCTTCCGAGTTTCAATTTGATTGCTGAATCATAAATAAAATATGTAAATTATAAATAACTTTAATCCGATTTTATATCAAAGGATATGTCTGAAAATGCTGGTAACAATTTTGTCTCAATTATACACTTTTTCATTAAGGGTTTTCTTTAAGACAAGTAATAAACAGAATCTAGTTTTTCACCACATTATTCATAAGAAACTATCTTAAGCTGGAAAGCAAAGCTTCCAATGCACATATAAGACATAATCAAATCAAACTGTTAATGACTGCATACTTACAGAAATGAAGAACCCTCATTAAAAATCCCAAATTTGAATTATCCAGAGATTCTATTGTTTAAGAAACATAAATGAGTTATGACTGAACAAGTAAATTAAAGGTATATATAAAAAAGCACAGAGAGGAAAAGAGAAATCATTGATAGTAGACTAGGTGATGGAGAATTCATTATTATATCAGATAAGTCTTTTAATTACAGTTACAGGCCAATGAATTGTGTGATGCCTCGGAAATAATTTGTTTTTTTTTCCTGTGCCTCAGTTATTCCTTTAGTAAAATATAGGTGACTGTAACCATTCTACATGAAAGATAGGAAAATAGAATAATTCATTCAACAAATATTTGAGCTTTTATATAAAATATGCATCTTTTATTACCTTTTATGTCCATGTTGATTAGTATCAAACATAGATACATGAAAACTGAAATAACTTGGAAAGAAGTCTTGGAACTTTAGTCTCACATGGAAGAAATACCGCAGAGGTGAGATGTTACCCTACCTACTGTGTGCCATATAGCACTCCTGAAATTCTAAAGTATGCAGCAGTTTGTTTTGACAGAGCGATTAGAGAATTACCCTTATGAAAGCCAATTTGCCTAGAAAAATGGTTCTGAAAAATCAGAAATCTAGTCAAATGGCAGATAATGAGTTTGAACTTTGCTATAAAAATCCAATGATTTATATTCTATTTTAGTTAAAACTGAGATATTATTTAATCCTGTAAGACAATATTTTTTCCACCATTCTAACTTCCTCCTTACTTTTTTGGCTTCTTTTGAGACTCATCTTAAATATGACTTACTGCAGGAAAGCTTTTCTGGTCCTTCCTGTCCCCACACATCTTCCTTCATTTTTTGCTCTGAGTTACCTTCCATTTATACCGTATATTATCTTGCTTGTAGAATACAGTGGGTTTTTTATTTATTTTTGCAGTCTGTCTTTTCAGACTTTTCAGAATGTGAGCTCCTATGGGAAAGGGCAATATCTTTGCTTCTTTAAAATCTCCAGGATTTAGCAAACATTGACACTTTAGTAAGCACATATTTTTTCTTGTGGATAATTAGCTGAATGAAGGTGCTCTTTCATAGGTATGTGGCTGATGACTTCCTACCTAAAGACCTCTCTTGTTGGTCAGAAGGCATTTGGAGATGATCTCATCATCAGGCTAGCTAATGATAATTTTTTGACCGAATCAACTTTCAAAAACTATTGAAACAAATCTTGTACCCACACTAATGAAGCTTCTTAAAATATACACATTTCATATTTCACTTATGATAAATCCTTTGGATGTTTCCTCTTCTTATAAGCAGCAAAACTTCAAGAAAATCTATATAAAACAATTTATGTGGAAATATCCATTTATTTTTTTTACATTTAAAAATAGGATATTTATATATTTGCTCATATATTAAAGTCTTAATCAATTGCCTCATTGAGGTATAGAGCTAATTTCGGATTCTCTAAAATTATACCTCTGGATGTTCTCATTGTTATGTCCTACCAAGCTGCAATGGTTTTGATTATAGGCTTTAGGGACATATTCTGTGATTCTTATCCAGTAACTAACCTAAGTAAGAAAAAAACTCATTATGAGACTTAAAGCTAGGCACAGCACTTCATAGATTTAGAACTAGAATGAACCTAAAACATCAATTCATCCAACATTCTCATTTTAAAAATTAGGAAATGAGACTCAGAAAATTTAAGTTACTTTCCTAAGACCACAGAGGTAACTAATGAAAGAAAGTGATTTTTTTTTTTATTTTAAAGGCAGAATTCTTTTCATAATTCTTCCCCATGTCAGATAAATCTTAGCTCTTTCATTAAATATTAGTTCTTACATTCTTACATCTTTTCTTTTAATATATATACACACACATATATATGTGTATATATATCTATATACATGTATATAGATATATCTATATACATGTATATAGATATATATATATTTACTTTTTAGACTCAGATTTTGTACTTCAGCCAAGAAACTTCAACCTGTAAAATCTGAGGCATTAGCCATTAAAATAGAGTCTGTTACTAAAAAGCTAAGACATTTTGCTGTCTATTATACACTAAATCTATCTTTTGAATAGGCAATGATATTTAATTTCAGCATTGTGTTATAACTCAGTGATATATGTGTTTTCATTAAAGATTTTCATTTTCAAACCATATGCCTAAATATTTTCTCAACACTGACCATTTCAAAACCTTGTGTTCCAAAATCCCCCCCTTTCCCTCACCCCATCCCTAGATGGCAAGTAATCCAATATATGTTAAACATGTGCAATTCTTATATACATATGTCTACAATTATCGTGCAGCACAAGAAAAATCATATCAAAAAGGACAAAAATGATAAATAAAACAAAATGCAAGCAAATAACAACAAAAAGAGTGAAAATACTATGTTGTGATCAATACTCAGTTCCCACAGAACCCTCTGGGTGCAGATGGTTCTCTCCATCACAAGTACATTGGAACTGGCCTGAATCACCTCACTGTTGAAAAGAACCTCATCCATCAGAATTGATCATTGTATAGTCTTCTTGTTGCAATGTATAATGATTTCCTGGTTCTTCTCATTTCACTTAGCATCAGTTCCTGCAAGTCCTCTCTCCAAGCTTCTCTGAAGTTGTCCTGCTGATGATTTCTTATAGAGTAATAATATTTCATAATTCATTCATATACCATAACTTATTCAACCATTCTCCAATTGATGGGCATCCATTCAGTTTCCAGTTCCTTGCCACT
Organism: Sarcophilus harrisii; assembly: GCF_902635505.1. Classification (NCBI taxonomy): domain Eukaryota; kingdom Metazoa; phylum Chordata; class Mammalia; order Dasyuromorphia; family Dasyuridae; genus Sarcophilus; species Sarcophilus harrisii. Next base: position 536,032,187 of record NC_045427.1, on the reverse strand, counting down.
ACAAAGAGGACTGCCACAAACATTTTTGCACATGTGGGTACCTTTCCCTCCTGTATGATCTCTTTGGTATACAAACCCAGTAGAAACTCTGCTGGATCAAAGGGTATGCACAATTTGATAGCTCTTTGTGCATAGTTCCAAATAGCTCTCCAGAATGGTTGAATCAGTTCACTCCACCACCAACAATGTATTAGTGTCCCAGTTTTTCAACATTCTCTCCAACATTTGTCATTATTTTTTCCTGTCATCTTAGCCAATCTGAGGGGTGTGTAGTAATACCTCAGAGTTGTCTTAATTCTCATTTCCCTCATCAATAGTGATTTAAAGCACCTTTTCAAATGGCTAGAAATGGTTTCAATTTCTTCATCTGAAAATTTTTGTTTGTTTGTATCCTTTGATCATTTTATATATATATATATATATATATATATATATATATATATATATATATATATATTTGGCGTGTGAAAAGATAGAGCTAGGCAAAGAGCAGGCCTGCTGTCACTCTTGTTTCTATTTAGGAAATATAACCATCTTTTTGGGTGTCCCCCCAAAACTATTTTACAGTTATATTGGTAGAAATAATTTTACATTTCCCTCATTCCATAAATGAGAAAGCTGTGGCCCAAAGAAGTATGGAAATTTCTGAGTCTAACTTTCCTTTAGTGGCAAAGAAGGATTAATTCTTGAGTATCCAGACATGGTGACAGTATGCTAGACTTGAAGTCAGGAAGCTGAATTTTGAATATTGTCTTGGGTATTAACTAGCTTTGTGAATTTGGATAAGTTATTTAATCTCTCTCACCCTCTTATTGAGAAATGGGAATGATAATAATACCTATGGCACTTAGATTACCTATGTTGTTGTGAGGATCAAATGAGATAATATATGTAAAGCATTTTTCAAATCTTAAAGTGCCATGTAAATGTGAGAGATGATTATTCCAATTCATTCTGATGCCTGTCCATTAATATTAATATAGATAATAGTAGGGACATAATATTTAAAATTATTGGGAAATATTTTGTTACAATCAATTTTAACAAAATATTTCTATAAAATAATGAAAGTAATAAACCAATAAATTATATTTTTAAAAAATCTAGAAAGGAAACATCAAATATAAGCCTAATAACCTTTGAGGATTAGAAATGCTGTGAGGTTTCCTTCTGACCCAAATGCCTTTCCTAAGAATTGTAATGCCACATGAATTTCTTCTACCGAGTCTCTGCTTTATTATCTGCTTGTTACACATGCTATGCAGGGGTGCCCTTCAGTTTATGGTTACTCCTAGCTTCACAATAAAGCTAACCTTCATGCTCTGTTAGTCTCCTTATATTTCGATGAAGGAATCTTAGGAACATGGGAATACGTTGAAGCCTTGTACAGGGGAGATTTTTAGCTGTCCTTCCATAGTCTGTTTGTGTTGAGATAAAATACTAAGTGGAAGCCAGTTGCTATTCTAGAGAAAGAAAGTGTTTTTTGACTTTTAAGAAGTTCATAATTATGAAAGAATGGAAACTTATTGTATCTCAACAATCACAATTATAATTTATACAATTCTTAAAGATTTATTAAGTATCTACTAAATTCCAGGCACTGGTTTCAAGGAATACAATAAACAGAACAGTACCTAACTTCAAGGGACTTTTACTTTAATGACAAATGTAACACAAAAGGATTGAAATTATTAGAAAGATGAAGCAAATAATAAACTAAGTGAAAACAATATGATATATTTTGTTATGTGTGATCCATCCCTTTAAAATCCCAGTAACATTGATTCTTGTCCTCAGCATTTTGTGGTTACCCATTTTGTAGACTTATTGAGGTCACTTTTCATACCACATTAGACTTCTTCATTTTATCTAGTACTCCCTTCAAAAACCCTTCCCTTACTATTTACTGGTATATATATAAAGAAAGATCATAAAATATTAATATCATAAACAATGTAAAACATGGAAAGTAAATTTGTTGGCCAAATTATAATTTTACTCCCAAATCTAACAGAAATATTTATTCTGTGCATTATATGACATTTTGAGTTACCTATGTTGCTGTTCCACTCTGTGGTAATAACTTACTTCCAATTATCCATTTCAGTAATTCTATACAGAACAGATGATTATAAATCATGGAATATAAACACCTTTGGGATGAGGCCATGATTTGCCATAGAAACACCATCCCAAATCATTGGGGTAGAAGAGAGGTTGGCTGCAGGGAAAATGCCACACTTAGGTTAGGAACTAAATGCAACCTTTAATTGCTATGTAGCTCAGATGGGTTGAGCCTGTCATGTGTGGAAAAATATCCTCAGCAACCTCAGTGGGCAGAATTGTTTGGGTAATGAATAATGGCCTTTTTCACCTTTGCATAATCTAAATGTGATACAGCATGGGGATAATAGGAAGATAGAAACTCATTTATATATTGAGTTTGATATTAATTGAAAAGTTGTATGAACTCGGGGAAGTTTTAGTTACTTTCTGGCTAAGTTACTTGGTTAAGTTCTCCATCTCTCTCTGTATAAAGCCAAGATAATAATGCCTGCACTTTTTATCTTATTGGGATAGCGAGGTAGTTTAGTGGATGAGGTATGGAATCAGGCTTGGAATCAGGAAGACTCATCTTCTTGAATTCAAATCTGGTCTCAGACACTGTTATTTTATAAATCTTTCCGTGATTCTGTTTCAATGGTTATCTTAAAAATTTTGACTTTTTGTAAGTGTACAAAAACTGCCTATGATCATCCTTCAAAGAGGCACCAAAATAATTTTAAAGCACAGATTTGACCATCTTATTTTTCTTCTCAGGCTTCTTCACTGCTTGCCCATTGCTTCCTGGATAAAATCCAAACTCCTCAGATTGGCCTTTAAAAAAACACTTCCCAATCTGGTTGCTGTCTATTTTTCTTCACTGAAGCTCTACCTTATCACGTTTCCTCCATCTTGTGTTTGTAAAGTTGATTTTTTTAATCCCCAAATTTGGCCATATATTTATCTCTACCAAATTTCATATTAGATTCATCTGGGGTTTTCTTTTTATTGTATGAATAAGCTAATAATCTCATTTAGGCTGAAGTTATTTGCTTTAGTTACTATGGTTTTCTTAAATATGCCAAGAAGAAATGATAAAGAGGTTGGACCTCTGAACTTCCTTCTCAGGGGTATGTAATTCTATGATCAAATACACAGTGTATGACAATGTGGGCAGGAGCAGATATACTAATGAATCTTTTTTTTAAAAAAGATTTTATCTAAAATTATTTCAGAAAAAAGTGATATCCTTGACTATTAGTTATATAAAAATCCCAAAGAAAGTGGTCAAATATTGTACTGGATTAACTCTAATAGCTGAGTACTTGTAGGTATGATTTTAGTTGTTTCTGTGAATTAGTAAATCTAATACTATTATATGCTTTAATCATTTATATATGAAGACCTGAGATTAAATTCAAATCCTATTCAAATCCTACTTTATCATTATAATTTTAATGGCTGGTGAATTTTTTTTCTTTAATTCTTTTGAATGCAAATTTATATGTGCTAAAAGAGATAAATGATAATGTGAAATTCTCTATCTAACTACAGAATTGGGCCATTCTAAGCCAAAGGTTATTGCTTGAAAAGTTTTCTTTAAGAGCAACTGTGAGGATAGATATAGTTTCCATATTAATCTTTTACTTAAGGATTCCAATCAAAACCAACTTTTTTTATACTTATAGGGATATGTTTATTTAAAAAAATCTGTCACTTTCATAAACTCTCAATTATCTTTGTCACTTTTAACCACAGTGTATGACCTTGAATAAGTCATACAACTATTTTTGGTCTTAATGTTCTCATATATAAAATGATCTTCTAAGGTTCCTTCTAGGTTTAAATATATGGTCTATCAGTTATGGAGACAAGATATATAAGAATAAAAAGATCCCTGGATTTATCCATTTCTTTTTGTCCTACAAGAAACTGTCACAATGCATGTTAGATTGAATGAATCACAGATCTCAAGACAATTCACTTTTTAGCTAACAAAACAACTGCACGCTGTATTGTAGGATGGTAGTGGGTTGAGGGGTGAATGGGGTGAGATACTACATATGGTTCTAGTGATGTTGCTAGGAATCATTTAGTCTTGGAAGAATAAAAATTTTCCTTAGGTGTAAATGAAGAAAAATACAGCAACTTCTGTGCCTCTTGAGAATAAATAAATATTTTAAGTACCGTGGTCTGTCACTATATCATCCTTCTAGAGTAAACACCTTTTAGAAATGTGTTGATTATTCACTAAGTATCTTTGTATGGGAGATACAGTAATTGTGTAGTGTCAGTGCCTGACTATCCCCTGAAAATGCCTATTATTAATGACTCCTTAACTTGTTGTCTAAGATAATCTTATACCTCTATGATTCTAGCCAGCAACCTTTTCAGTGTGAAGGAAAACTAATTGAAAAGGAATGTCTTTATAACAAATATTTTATATAATGCAAAACTATATAATTATTCTGAACATGAAGTATAACTATATAGGTAGTCCCCGACTTACAAACTTATATATAAAGAGTGACTTGATCCCCCTCTCCTTGTATCTTACTCTCCATCTCTATCCCCTTCACTCCTAAAACTTAAATTACTGCTTTATTTAAAAAAATAAAGCTTTTGGAAAATCTATAACTTTATAAGAAATAATAAAAAACAATCTGCAAAAAAAGCAGAAACAACTTGAAGTGAATTGGGGTCATAATTCTTAGGAAATAATTTCCTATAGTTGCCCCCTTCAACTGCTTAAAATACTTTCCATCACTACATTGTTGGGTTTTTTGTTTGTTTGTTTGTTTTGTTGACTGAAATTGCATCTATTGCATATTGATTTGAGTTCATGATCCTCTTTCTGAAAATCAGTTATGTCTGGGAGAGTTAAAGAACTATCACCATTCACAAATCAGTATAAATAGTCAGATACTTTCCTAATACCTGAGCTAGTTACATTGAGGAAATAAGTGTTTTCAAATGTAGGGAAGACAGTAGAAAATTTTGGAGCTTGTAATTTATTGTGAGGGTAGAACTAATTTGGGTGAAGGGTCACTAAGGGAGATGGGTGCTAGTTACAAATAGGGGACTGAGAGATCAACTGAGGCTATACCCTAGAAGTGAATGAATAGCAGAGGATCCATAGTGTTTGAAAAGGTATTGATTCTACCTTCCATGCTAATTTACATTGGTCAAGCAAGTCCTCTGTCTCTGTAACGTACAATACAGTGTATGGAAGAGTGAGGCAATATTAGTAGGTGAGTGGGATACAATTAGTCCTTGATTTGGAGCTAAAGCAGGTTCAAATCCTGGCTTTTCTACTTAGTACTTGTATGTTCGTAGATAAGTCCTTGTGTTTGGAACTAAGTTTCCTTGTAAACTGAAAGGATTGAAGTTCTCATCCAGCTTTAAAACTCTTATTTGTAGGAATCTGCCTATAGTCTTCAGGATCTTTCGGTCATGTCTTTCTTGAGTTTTTGTGTGGGCCTGTCTGAGGTATTATTAGGAAATATCTATGTCTTCTTTGAAGTCTGTATGCTACGGCACATAAGCAAATTCTATAATTCTTGGGAGAAAGAATAAAGAGTACATTAATGAGAGGATCTGAGTGATGCTGTTTGGCATTTCCTATACTTGGCTTCTTAGTTTTTATCCTACTCAGGACCTCGTCATTGATCAATATTGGGTCAGTAATGGTCATTCTTTTGGTAGACAAAGACTTTTTGATAGAAAATGAGTTTTTTTTTTTCCTTTATGCAGGTACCTGCTACTTAATTTCCATTTAGCAAACATTTATTCATTCTATTCTAGGTGTTGAGGATAAAAAAGAGCCCTCCCAAAAAGTTTACATAGAAGAGGATTGGAGAAAAGTAGTATAATGAAGACAAACTTTACTATTTCAATATTTTGCTTAGGACCAGTCATGCCTAGAAAAGAAAGAAATTAACTCTCTTTTTCTCCTTTTCCTCTCATGTGACATAATGCATGCATTCAGGACCTAGAAATCTGAGGTGTACTCTTACTGTTATAATTGTTGTATTTAATATTAAATATGTGTTAGGGAACTACTCTGGAAACCAACCAATTGTTAAATTTTTGTTACTTTCTAAATTTCTAATAGCCTATTTACAAATTCATTTTTAGAAACTGACATTTTTAGAAACCATTTTAGAAACAGTTTAGAAACTGAAAATCTGCATAGTACCTATTAACTGAAGGTACAAGCTATCCTTTTTTTTTTCCTTTTTCTTTTTTCAAATTTCATGAATTTTTTCTTTCATAGTAGTCAACCTGGTATTCTATATACCTATTTCCATAGAGCTGCCATTCCTAGAAAGACTTTTAGAATTTTTTTTTTTGGAAATTTCTATCAGAGGTAGCTTAGAAGCCCAAAAATCAGTTATCACTCAGTCATAGCTAATCTTTGACTAAATATAGAATTGCTCTATTTCCTGGATTAAGCCTTGTAATTATTCACTAGCCCTAACTCTGAATCACTTTTGGATATTTCTAAAATATCAAATGAACTTTCAAAGAAAATAAGCTTGTTCCCATTGGGAAGCTTACTTTGCTCTGACTTAATACTCCCCTGTCTTGTCTTTATGCTCTTGGGGGATTCCTGGAGAAGAATCATCCTTCTCAATCTCATCTCTTTGGATGGAAAAAAAGGCCCAGCTGTTACCATCTTTTGTTGTGTCCGAATTAGATCTCTGGAGGATCTTGATAGGAGCCGGAGTCCTTGGTCTTAGAGGAGGAGTGAAGAGGTGGGACTCATGTGGATGGTCAAACATGGAGTCCGTGTATTCCAAATTCTCTCAGCCTTATATACCCTAATACTTTTATTTAACAATAACAACACTCTGCATGCAGGGCCAGATAAACAACTTTCTATTGTATGTACATGATTCTTTGCCACTTGATATCACTCTGCTTTGGTTACAACACAGGTTGTCACTGCCCCCTGACTTCTTAAGAAAGCTGAGAGTCCTTAGCCGGGGAGCCGGGGAGCTGAACCAGACATTGTCAGCAGGTTCCCTCTGGGCTGAAGCTTCTTATACCTCACCTAGAATTCCCCCACTATCTGTGACCCTCTAAAATCTTTACCTTGAAATTGAAATTGAAATTTTTACCATTGGACACTGTTCCCTCCTTCTTTGAATTTCTTATACTACTCTAGTCTATTCTACAAATATAATAATTTTATGCTTTTTATTATATTTGTTTAATGAGAAGTAGCCTGATATCATGGACAGAGAGCTGGTCATGATGCTAGGAAAAGCTGAATTCATTACCTTGCCTTTGATACACACTGACCATGTCACCTTAGGTAAGTCACTTGACTTTTTTCAATACTTTAGGCAGCTCTTTAAGGATAAGTTGAAAAGTCATTAACTTGTATTGATGGAAGGAGTTTTGTCATTGCCTAGAGATATAAAGCAAACAAGACAATTCCTATTCTCAAGGAGTTTACATTCTAATGGGTGAATCCTTACCTCCAATTCCTGAGGGTAGAATATATTATTTGTGGTCTGTGTATCTCCATTGCCTTGCACATAGTAGGTAAATAATAAATATTTATTGAATTGAATTGAAAATAGGCTTGGATGACACCTAACCAATAACAGATGTTTTAAAAATGTTTTTTTTTGTTGGAATATAGGATGGAATCTTCCAAAATGACTGGTTTTGATGAGTAGTGCATATTTGGCTAGAAAAATTCTTTGATTTTTGTTAGAGGAAAAAAACTGATAGCAATAAATTTTCTGTAAAAGATAGTTATGTAGGCAGATCATTAAGCCTACCAGCTTTTGGCAATGGTTATCTGATTTCAAGTCTTGCTGGCAGGTCAGTCCTAGTAGTATCTCTCTCACCCTACTATCACTGACTGAAACAATAATAACAAAGCAGACCAACACCCAGCAATCTAAACCATTTTATCATGGTAAATTACTAATCTTTCCCTGTATCACCTTTTAGAAGGAACCCTGATATCTTCAGCATAGAGTAGATACAAGCAGAAGATTCTTGGTGACTTAAATAGGGAACCTGCCATATCAATGTCTGCCTAGCAACTGAAAGGTGACACAGAGAGCCTCCTTTTCAACCCATTTCCTCTTGATGAGAGGAAGGGATTCTCCTGCGAGTTATTACCTGAAATAATACCATATGGTAAAATGTAAACAACATCTGCATATTCATGTAATAATTTCATCTGTTTAATTAGTTCCAGCAAAGCAGTTTACCCTCTGAGGCCCTTGCTGTCAGCTCTGCGCTCATACATCCATGCCCTGCTGTCGAGCTTGACAGCCTTCTATTGTTCATCCACTGCTTCCACCTCACCAGTTAATGTAAGTGAATCTTTTGAGGGGTGGAGAGCCTATCCCTATTGATCCACATATAGGGGAGGGAGGAAGCTTGTCAGTCTGGATAGGGATACTAAAGACAAATCTGACAGATAGAGTGTGGTTACAGCCCTGGTGGTGTTTGTAACAACTACAATAAAAATTCTTCCCAAGAAAGTGTGAGCATAACAGAGCTCTTGAGGATGAATGGATTCCTGTTCTTTACTCTTTGGCCAAAATGAGAGACCTCCAAGTCAGACTAACAGCATAATAGAATCAGGGGTTTCCCTTCTACCCTGCTATATCTCTGGGCCAACCTAATGAAAGCAAGTTGTTCTGCCAAACTTGAACCCTAGAGGGTTATAGAAAGAGGCCAGCCAGATTTTTGGAACTGTGATTCAATGTACATTATGGATGAAGTGGAAATGTAAAAACCTAATGCAAACAGAAATCTTTCTAGAGGGTTTTTTTTAATTTTTAATTTTTATAAATTTAAGATCTGGTGGATATTTTTGTAAAACAAGAATACATTGACTACAGAAAGTGAGGTCTGCTCATCTACCTACTTATCTATCTATGTATATCTATTATCTCTTGTAAACTATGATTTTCCTATATCTTCTTTACTTATTTTTTTCTAGTTAATTAGCAGTTTTATGTGGGTTTGTGGGTGATAGTAAAAAGATCTTTGGCCTACCTATTTTATTTGTGAATACTGATGTGGAAATCATAAGAGTCAAGACTCTTTGTAATTAGAAACCTCTTCTCAAATTAGTCCCCCCCCCCATCTTTTTATCATCAAATATCAAACAATAATATACCCCTGCCCTGTGGGGTCTCATTTGGTATCATATCCCTGCCGTATTTAATCATCCTTGACAAAACTCAAAGAAAGAAGATATTTCCCAAAGTGTGTACTTAAATGGTTTTCTCCCATAGGACCCAATCTCTGGTACCACTTTCCGTCTAAGAACAATGGTGTCTTATCCAGCCTGAGATGTTTCTAATTGTATGTGTTGATTAAACCTGTTTGCTTAATCCATTTCTCACATCCTCAGTTCTTTCTGCTTTCCAAGTGCCTAATGGGAATTTACTCTGGTATACTTGACCTCTGATATTGGGTCAGCTTGTTTCCCCTCCCCAACCTCAATATTGTAAGTAGACTTAATAGAGGTAGTGATGTAGATTGCGTATCAGAGATTGACTTGGCCTAGGAAGCTTGAACCTAGTGCTCATCTGTGCAATTAGGGTATTTGGGACATAGTGACTTGGGGTTTGGGTGCATTGTAGAAATGATGAATTTCCTGAGAGCTTCAAGACATATGGCAGTCCAGCACAAAAAGAACCTGTTATTTTGGTATGACAGAAAAACCTTGTGGTTAGTCAGGAAGGAGCAGGTACCTAGGCTGCAATTGCAAGGCCAAAAGGGAAACCGACTCTTGCAACTGCAGGAATCAGGGAATCTGGTCACATTTTTATGCAGAGAGGATCCATAGTAAAGTTTCTGAAGAAGGCAACCCGGTCACAGTTCCAGGACCAAAAGGGTTGTTAATACTTATAGCTACAGGGGAGCAAGGTCTCTTTCTGGGTAAAAACCAAAACATGGACCAGAAATGACCATACCTCTTTCTAGATCATACCACCTTGGAAGCACCAAAAATTTGCATACTCCCAGAAATAGCTCTGAAAATAGTTACATGAAATAGCTTGAAGTTTGGACAGTAATCACCACTACTAGGTAATCAGAGCTTATTTTTTTATTTTTTATTTTTTTACTGAGGCAATCGGGGTTAAGTGACTTGATCAGGGTCACACAACTAGGAAGTGTTAAGTGTCTGAGGCCAGATTTTAACTCAGGTCCTCCTGATTTGGGGGCTGGTGCTTTATCCATTGTACCACCTAACTGCCCCAATCAGAGCTTAATTTTAACATAAAGTTTAAAGTCAATACATAGTTTGGAAATATGAACAAAATATTTAAAAAAAAGAACTTGAACATAAAAAAGTTACAATCGTGACATGGAAGATTAAAACAAACTCAGAAAAGACAATAAATGTGAAAACAGCTACAAGCCTCAAAGGAAAAAAAAAACTGCTAATTGGATACAAGTCTAATAAGAATTCCTGGAAAAGTTCAAGCTAAAAGTGGTAGAGGAAAAACTTGGAAAAGAAATGAGAATTATGCAAGAAACTTATGAAAAGATAATTAAGTTTAATAAAAGAAGCAAAAAGCAAATTGAAAATTGAAAAAAATTATCATCTTAAAAACAGAATTAGCCTAATGATAAAAGAAGCAGAGTAGTTGACTGAAGAAAAAAGTTTCTTAAAAATCAGAATAAACCAAATGAAAAACAAAGTACAAAAGCTCACTGAAGAATGTTATCCATAAAATGGAAGCAGATAGTAAAATGTATTAGAAACTAGAATCCAACAATATATTGTTTACAAGAGACACACTTGAAACAGTCAAAATTAAGGGCTGGAGTAGAACTAACATGCTTAAATTGAAATTTAAAAAGGCAAGGATATCTGATTTCAGATAAAGCAAAAACAAAAATAAACTTAATTAAAAGAGATAATCAAGGAAACTGTATTTTGCTAAAAGGTCTTATAGATATTGAAATATATCTATATCATCTTTCTTTTTTATAGCAAGTTTCTCTGATAAAAGCTTCATTTCTCATTTGTTAGGAAACTGAGTCAAATTTAATTCAATTGATTAGTAGTCAAAGGATAAAAAGAAACCAAAGCAATGTATAGTTATGTAAAAATTGGTCCAAATCTCTATTGATTAGAGAAATTCAAAATAAAATAACTCCGTGGTACCATCTCACATCTATCAGAAATGACAGATATTGGAGGGGGTAAGAGAAAATAGATACACTAACAAATAATATGTTGGAAAAGAGAACTGATCCAACCATTCTGGAGAATTATTTAGAACTATGCAGAAAGGGCTATAAAACTAGCATATTGTTTGACCCATCTATACCACTACTTGGTCTGTATTCCAGAGAAATCAGAGAAAAAGATAAGAACCTTGTATAAAAATGTACAAAAATATTTATGTCAGTTCTTTTTGTGATGGCAAAGAGTTGGAAGTTGAAGTTGAAAGGAATTTTCTTTAATTGAAGAATGGCTGACTAATTTGTGGTATGCGATTATAATGGAATAGTATATTGCAATAAGAAATGATGATGAGGAGTGTAGTTTCAGAAAAACATAGCAAGATTTGTATGAACCTATGTAAACTGAAGTGAAAACCGGAAGATCATTGTGCACAGTAACAGCAATGCAATGATGATCAACTGTGAAAAACTTGGCTACTTTGATCAATATAATAATCCAAGATAATGAAAAAGTAGCATCCATCTCCAGAGAAAGAGCTGATGAACTGAGAGTAAAGTATAATTTTCTAACTATTTTCTGCATTTTGTTTGTTTATGCAGTATGGTTAATATGAAAACATCTTTCTTAATTTCATATCTATAATTGATAACATATTACTTCCCTTCTCAATGGGTAGAGGAGTATGTGGGAAGAGGGAGGGAATTTGGAAGTCAAAATTTAAAAAGAAACTGTTTAAAAAAACTTTTTAAGGAGAGAGAGTCTTTAGCTGGATCTCTTGTTTGAGTCTCCTGGATGGCAGGTACATACTTTCCTAGACTTTCTTTGGAGTGTGAGAATAGAGGGATGTGTTTGCTTCTTCCACATAGATTATAGAACTCAACTAGGGGAGTTTCTTTTCCTGAGTAAAGGACAAAACAACTTTGAAGTATATATAATCAAATTGGGAGACCTCTTCATGAGTTCCATATATGGGGTGGAAAGGGTCTTGGGTCCAATGAGTGGAGCTGCTTGGTGGGAGTGAATCTTTTTGTATAACAAATGGAAGCCACTAATGAGAAGAATAGGTCATCTCTGGGAAGTTTACTAGCTGACTTTTATCAGGAGTTATTTGGGCAATTCGAGCTGAGGTGAAATGTAAAATGCCTAATTATCAATTCCACAAACTGTTTTATTTTCTGATAAAGTTTAATTTTATTCTTCCAGTAGATTTTAGCATTATTTTAAGTTGTTACTGAATCCTGTTTCAGGATTTTGTTTTTGTTCTGGCTTTGTTGTTGTTGTTGTTGATTTTCTTTTCTTTTTTGTCATCCTATACTTGCATGTTAAAGTTTCATGGTTAGCCTTCCTTTTGGATAAGGAAAAATGTGATGGGAGAGTAGACTATTTTCATAGGCAGTCAGTATTACAAGTGCAGCATATACACAGTACATGTACACCTGGTTTTTTAGCCTGGCCTCTAACTTCTAAAATACAATACAGAAAACTTGGCATATTTGTCTTTTAATCAACTGTCATTGTATAGCAGTCAAATTTCTGTTTTTCCTTTTAAGTCAGATCAGTTTCTTTGTAGTTACTTTTGTTTGAATTCTTGTATACTAATATCTGTTATGTTCCTATCCTTGGTATGATTATTATTATGACTAATATGAGAAGTATGGATTTTACTTCCTTAGAATATTGATTCATAGCTCATAAAAGTGTTTATTTCATTTCCCTTTTTATATAGATCTGTTTTGTTTTTAAATTTTTTTTTTTTTACTGTGAGGACCTTGTGAATTAAAGGTTGCAGGTTTGCCTGCTATCCTATAAACCCTGAGAAATCAACTTCAAATGCCAAATCCCTTTTTGTTAAGTCCTGTATGTGTTTAGTGAGTAGGGAGAGGAAATAAGCATTTATATAATGTTTATTATGTGCTGAGTTCTGTGGTAATGCTTTGCATATACTATCTCATTTAATTCCTACCCAGACTTACAATTCTATTTTCATTGTTTTTGTGATGGCAGAGATCCAGAGGAGATTAGAGGAGATTTTGAATAATTTTGGTTTAGGGAGCCAGAGGAAATATGCTTGGACCTAGAACCCATGAGGGAAAAATAGTCAGACATTCCTTAAGGACCTAACCACCAGTTTGGAAGGATTTTAAGAGAGTGAGCTCAGAGATAGTGCAAATACTCATCCTACACTTAATCAATATTATACTTTGTGTTCTTATAGCTCTCTTTTGAGGAAAAGTTAGATGTGAATCTAAACTTTAGTTTTATATTTTTTTTCCTTAGAATCCAATGTGGAATTTTAATGAGACAGAGTAGAAAAAAAAGAAACCAGCCCCACTTTCAACAGAATCCAAGCTCCTGAAACTGAATCCAAACTGAAACTGAATCCAAGTGCCTGAAATGGGTAGAATTGCAAATCTAGGTTCAAAGCAATGGGGTATTTTAGTGGATAATGGAGGTTAAAAAATATCCTTTCTTTTTTGATAAAGTTCTCATTTTTAAAATATATAGAGAACTGAGTAAAATTTATAAGAATAGAAGTCATTCCCTAAGTGATAAATGGTCAAGGGATGCTTACAGACAATTTTCAGATGAAAATATTAAAGCCATTTCTAATCATATATAAATGCTTTAAATCACTATTGATTAGAGAAATACAAATTAAGACAACTCTGTGGTACCACTTCACACCTCTCAGATTGGCTAAGATGACAGGAAAAGATAATGATAAATATTGGAGGGGATGTGGGAAAACTGGGATACTAAGACATTGTTGATGGAGTTGTGAACTGATCCAACCATTCTGGAGAGCATTTGGAACTATGGCCAAAGGGCTATAAAACTGTGTATACTCTTTAATCCAGCAGTGTTTCTACTATATCTGTATCCCAAGGAGATGATTAAAAAGGAAAAAAAAAGACTTACATGTGCAAAAATGTTTGTAGCAGCCCTTGTAGTAGCAAGGAACTGAAAAGTGAATGAATGTCCATCACTTGGGGAATGGCTAAATAAGTTTTGGTATATGGATGTAATGGAATATTATTTTCCCATAAGAAATGATCAGCAGCTGATTTTAGAAAGGCTTGGAGAGACTTACATGAACTGATACTAAGTGAAGTGAGAAGAACCAAGTGAACATTGTACATAGCTATAACAAGATTATGTGATGATCAACTGTGATGGACTTGGCTCTTTTCAACAATAAATGATTCAGGGAAATCCCAACAGTTTTGTGAGGGAGAAAGTCATTATCATTGGGTTTCATTAATAATATATATACTATGATGAAAAGTAAGTTTATTTTGGCCAAATGCCATTCTGTATATCTTTCAAAGTACAGTCCACATAATTGTAACTTCCCTCAAAAGGAGAAATATATATACATAGTTATATGTAAATATATATATATATATATATATATAATTTCTGAAAGTAGCAATTCATTGTTAAGTACATGTTTAATAAGATTAAATAGTCAAAGACATATAGATAAAAGTTCCTTTCAGAGGAACTGGACCCAGGAAATGAGGCTCAGAAATGTTAAGCATATTGCTGAAAGTCACATGGGATAGTTAAGAGGAAGAACTGGATTTCAAATCTAAGACATCTGACGTTAAACTCTATTTTATTGTGCCACAATTCCAGCATACAGTATAAAAATAGCTTTTTACTAAGTTAGGACAAAATTAAATAAGACTTGAAAAGAAAGTCCACTTTATAAAATTATTAAATTTTTATAAAATTTTCCATGAGAAAATAATAACTAATCCAATCTTTTGCTTTTATTTTTCTCTTTAGCTTTTATGAAATGTCTCATTTTGACTCAGGATTAATGAGACAAACCTATTTCCCAATCATAGACACTGCCCTGCTTCCGGAGCCCAGTTACAGCAATGTCACTCTTCTGCTGATTCAAGGCAATTCCAAGAGACTTGGGATGGATGGAAAGTGCTGTCCACATCCAAGACGGCTATGTGGATCAAAACATAGTATTTTCACCTCTTTGTGATTATTGTTTGTTTTCTACTTTTTTCATTCTCATGTTTTTTTCCCTTTTGATCTGATTTTTTTCTCATGCAGAATGATGAATGTGAAAATGTGTTTGGAAGAATTATACAGGTTTGACCTGAATTGTATTGTTTGCTGTCTTGGGGAGGATTGGGGGAAAGGAGATAAAAAATTTTGGAACACAAGGTTTTGCAAGGGTGAATGTTGAAGGCTATTTTTTCATGTGTTCAGAAAAATGAAATGCTATTAAAATTCATTATATCTGAAAAGAAGGAATTAATTATCTTCTAAATTTTTACTCCCTAGAAAATGTTTCATTCGTCCTGATGACTATGGATAGGTGCTGGGAACATAAAGACAAAAATGAAAACAATCCATGCCTTCAAGAAACTAAAAGAATATTATCCTACTACAGATACTTTATGATGAAGATAATTCACTGAAAATTTTATAATCATCTACCACCTAAAAACCCTCATTAAATATGAAATGGTCCTTCCATTTCTGCTTGTCAGTGGTAAGGATTGCACCCAACTTCAAACTAACTAGAAGTTGTGACTTAAGTTGTCACATTGCCTTGCATTTTCAGTAGATTTGCCCATTTTTCTAGGAAAAATTCTACAACTAATGGAAACATTTTTACCCCTCAACATACAACAAATTGTTCTTTTCAGCTACTCTTTCCATTAAGTGGCTCATATGTGGAGATATTTATGCAGTTCTTGAAGTGCTGCCTAAATTAGCCCTCAAAAAAGTCAATTATACTTTTAAAGCTACTGTCTATAATTGTTATGGTCTCTTTATACTTGTATCCAAATTGTTTCTAATGGGCATTTCAGGGCATGAGGGTTAATGGTGTTTTAGTGAGACAAAAATGCTGGCCAAAGCAGGGTTAATTTATCAAAATAACTTTGAATGGTATTGTCTCCAAGCAATTTCAGTCTTTCCAAAGTATACTTAACTGGCAGCTAGTTTCTCATCTTTAACAGCACTATTAAGTGATTTATACTACTCAATTGCTTTATTGTTGTAGTTTTCATTTAAATAATTATTTTAGATAACTTGGGCATGATTCTACCCAGAACAACTTTACAATCTCTATTCCTGTTTTAGAGGATTAAATGAATTCCAGTAGACAAGAAGCCAAACCTTAATTAGGCTACTCTCTGTCTTTTCTTTCCTTTTCTGTGTTGTGGATTTTTTTTTCTTTCCGTTTTCAGATAATTGTGATAAGGGAAACACCCATGTCACGATTCACTGGTGTCTGACTAATCCAATGGTGTTCACCATGGCATTGCCCATGATCAATAACTAATTTTCGAAGTAGCATTTCTTTCTAGTACTCCTTGTTAAAAAATTGCTTTTGGCTGAGAGAGGAGGAAAAAGGTCATCACTTTGACATCGTCACAAGTCTTTCAAAATCCAGTGGGCCGTCCAATTGAATTACTGTCCTAAACTAATTGATATAAATTTGAACAGAAGAAAGCTTGTTACTGCAGAATGTCATAATGATATCCTTGGCAAGAACATGTCAGTGGCAGAAGTGGGGGGGAAAGGAGGGACATCAGGCACCAATTACAAAACATGTAGACACTGCTCTGGAATTGGAGAATGGAAAGAAAGCAAATGGGGAAAAACTCATTCTATTGTATTGAGTTATCCAGATTTGTTATAAAAACAAATTAAGAAGCATATAACTTCTCTCCTAAAATTATCAATGTTAAAGATTGCTTTTATTAATAATTATATATTTTCTTTCCCCTACCCCTTTCATAAAGAAGGAAAACACAATTAAAAAATGCTTATAACAAATATGCACAACAAACTACATATATATATATATATGTATCTAAAATTGCCTTTTCTCATTCTATATATTTAGTCCATCACCTCTTGTTCCAGAGGTGGGTAAATTTCTTAACATCAGACTTCCGGAATCTTTGTTGCACATTATGTTGATGTGAGTACTTAATTCTTTAATAATTAAACTAGGTAATTTAAAATAATAAAATAAGTTTCTTTGGAAGATTATTCAATGTTTAAATGTTATACCTTAGAAAGGATTTGAATGGTGCCAACTTTCTAGACCTAAGGCACTTTGTACAGTAATTGATGGCTTTTTTTAGACAACTTAGTAAAGATGCTGCTTTCATAATGACACAACTGGGAAGTTTATTCTTGTGAAAATATCAGATCAAAGAATAGAAGACACAAAAATTAACCATTTTTACCACCTTCTCTTCCAGAGAAGAGGCCAATAGTAGAAGAGCTAAGGAGACATTTCCCTGCAGATCATCTTTCATGGTAGCATGCTTCCTTTCTTTTCTTTAAATGTGAGTTTCAATTTTGAAATTCTACCAGTATCATTATCATTTAGGTAGTATGGGTAGAATAAAGGAAGAAGCACATGTGGAGATATAATTTGAAAAAGATCCCCACTTTTCTACCACCAGTTCCTGAAAAAAGTCCTTCTATGATGCTTCTGGGAAGACATTGTAGGTATCTATAATAATATTAAATTCCATGCAGTAATTAAGAAATCAGTTTCATCAACAATTTTCTAAATTTTGTAGACATGTTAAAGAGGCTATTGCCTCCTTTCCTGTTGCCATAGAGATGCTATGTGTTCAATGAAATATATATACACACATATATGCATATATTGAAAATAATATTAGATTAAGAATCAAAAGATGAGAATTTTACATCTTGGGTCTTATGCAAGTCTTGTAACCTTTTTTGAGTTTCTGCATGTTCCTCAATTAAGTGTGAATAATAATATTTGCCCTCATGGGACTTTTAAAGTAAAATAAAATAATTTAATTAAAAAAATAAACTGTATAAAATTTTGCAAATGTAAGGTAAGAATAGTCACTGTTATCTGAAGCATATTTTTCCATTCCCCTAATGTTCATTTTTCTTGTTATAATGAATTTTTAAGATTTCATTTGTTTTGTTTCTTTTCTACTTTTCTATGAAATTTAAGAAATTATTGAAAATTTTTCCTTTTATTTCTTGTTTTTGGGTATGATTCCTAATATCCTACTCTGCAATCCAGTTAAGTTTACTTTTTTACCCCATAGACAATATTTTGTCTTTCATCTACATGCTTTTGCAGTAGCTATTCAACTTGCTTGGAATGCATGTCCTTTTCATTTCTTCCAAAAAACATTTTTTTTGAACCTCTTTTAAAATTCAGCTCAGACATCATTTTCTGCATGGTCTTTCTTTATCCCTGAATCATAAGTATTTTGTATTTAACTACTTTGTTTTTATTTTTATTTCCATTATATATTTATCCTGAATACATTTATATGTGTACTTATTTTTTACATTAAAATATAAATTATTTGCTGACAGAAATTGTTTCATTTTTGATAGTTGCACCTCTGGTGCACAGTGCTTGGCAAATAGTAGGTATTTAAAAAATACACATAGATTGATTTGTTGATAGTTTAACAGTTAATGCTATCTGTCATGTCAATATCTGAATGATAATTATTCTTCATCCATTTGCTTTTTGTGTATGTATAGTCAAGCCAAAATTTTTGGTGTAATTATAGATTCCACCCACAATACTCTGATATGTTGAGTTTCTTGTATCCATCAAGATACCATGGATAAAATAGAGAATTTTAAGAAGCTGTAGAGAGTCCATCTTCAAATTTGGTATTCTCTATGACAATATTTGGTAAGTAACAGGTATCTCCTGTTTTATGTCTGGCACATTATTGATCAAATAGTTTAACAAAGTGATCTTTGTTATGGCTTTGATAGCCTTCCTCTATGATCTAGCTTAATTAGCCCTATTGCTCTTCCTCATATATGCTATTTCATTTCCCATTTCTGTGCCTTTTCATTAGTCTTTCCCTCTGCCTTGAAGATACCTTTTCCTTGCCTTTGCTTCATAGAATTCCTCTCCCTGCCCTAAGACTCTGCTCAAGTACATTTACACAAAGCCTTTGCTGATCCATCCAACTACAAATTCCCTCCCTCCTTAACCACCTTGTATTTAAGTACTTTGCATTTTTCTATATTTATTCAATATATCTTAACTATGCAATTAATGTCTTATCAGATAGAATGTAAATTCCTTTAGAATAGGGATTTTTTATTCTTTGCATTTTTATGTTTAGTGCCTAACACAGTGTCTGGAACATAGTAGACAAAATAAATGCTTGTTGATTGATTGATATTTATCTTAAGTCTTCTTTTCTCTGAGCTTAGTTTATTTAGACAGTCTTTTTTGACTGCCAAATTATACTGCTGTTACATTTTGTACTTGGAGTTCACTAAAATGCCTAGATCTTTCTCAAAGATCTATTCTGTCATCATGCCTCCCCTACTTAACACCTGAGAAACTAATTTTCCAACCCCATGAGTTCCATTTATCCCTGTAGAATTTCATTTGACTAGATTCAGATTGGTAAAGCCCTATATAGTTGAATCAATCAATAGTTATACTGAAGATGTCATAAATGAAGGCAATGTGGGTAAGATTATACCAAAGCAGCCACTTATTTGAACAACAAAAGCATGAATCCACTAGAGAGTATACATGAGGTACTTAGGCCTTAGGAACATTTCTAAGATGTTTTTTAAGCAAAATTTAATTTAATATTTCTTATGTTGCTTTTTTGCAAGTTGAATAAAACTTTTCTAGAACAAATCTACTGGGAAAACCAGGTACATCTGTGTCAATTCAGTTTTATAAATTATTAGTTATTTGTCAAGAGATAATTCTATCTCTAATTCTATTTAAGGATATAAACTGAGGGAGAGCACCCTTTATTTCCTTGTCATTCTTTCCAATCTCACTCCATAACCACTAATAAAAGTATATTAATTGATGCAATAATCACGATTCAATTTTTGATTAGTATCCTTTCTAAAAATTTAAAAATATTAGCAATTTTCTCCTTTGTAGCATGTTAGGAATAATGGCAAGTGCTGCTTTGCAGATCGATGAGACTGTGCATCAGTGGTCCCTTTAGAGAATGATTGAGGAACATTTATAAGTAGAATAATCATTAACCATGATTAAAACTATGCAGAATAAACAAACTCTAGTCTAAGTGAGGGAATTAGCTTTTCTCTTCCTTTCAAAGTTATCAAAGCAAAGTTCCCAAGACTCCTTAGTACTTTGTAATGGGCTTTTTCTTTTGTTTGATCTGTTCAATAGAAGAACCAAGAGATAATTTGACATTTACATTATTATAAACTCTCTTTCACAGTTTCTTAACACATTGGTTGGTTTTCATGTAGCCTTAACTCTCATTCAAAGCAAAAATTCTTTCAATACTACTTCTAATCTATGGCCTAGTCCCCTGCTTAACCACTTATAGTTCCAGGAAACTTGTTATTTTTTGAGATAGTCACTTTCATTTGTAAACTATACTAATCATTACAAAAAATTGCCTTACATTGAGCCCAAATTCACTTCCGTAATTCTTCCACTATTGGTATACAGTTTCCTCAAGGTTTGGTGTAGGTTTGCTTCCTATAGAAAGTCTTTCCTGATCCCTATATTTATTAGAGTCAGTTCTCTTTCCATTATCACATTATATTGTACTTAATTGTTTGTGTAAATGTTTTCATATATGTCAAAATAAAGAAAGCTCCTTAAGAGCAGTTATTGATTTTTGGCTTGCCTTTATATACCAAGAAGCATCCTGGTAATGGCACAAGGAATTAAGAGCTTATTTTACCAAACTGAAGACATGACTTCAAGTATCACCTCTGACACATACTGACTGTCTGACACTGGACAGGTTAATGTTTCAAGATCTAGGAGATTTTCTAAGACTATCAATTGTAGAGAAACATTGGTGGAAAGGGCCTCTCCATCTGGGAGTTTTTTTTTAATCAGTGAAACCATGGATCCATTTACTATTCCTGTTATATTATCAGAACTTATTATAGTATCTTCAACAGAGCAGGCATTTAAATGCTTGATGAGTTGTAGCAAATTGAATTACCCTTTGCAACAAAGGTGAATAAATTTACTTCATTTTCAATATTATACTCTTCCAAGTATTCAAAGACCATCATCATGAAACTAATCCCTGAGTCTTCTCCAGATTATCTCTAGTATCTTCCACTGTTTCCCATTAAAATGGTTTCCTAATCATTCATTATTCTTGTTGCACTCCTGTGAATGGTGAGTACTAGTTTGTAAGTGTCCCTTTTAAAATACAATACTTCTCACGTGGTCTTATGGTAAGAACTATAGTAATACAATTATTTTCTTTGATTTGATCCCCCAAATTATATTAATGCTAGCTTGTATTCCCTTTTATACAAAACATAGTTTGATCATATTGTTAGCTTAGAATGAGTTTGTAGCCAATTTAAACTTCTGGATCTTTTAATTGTAATTTAATTAATGATGAGTCAGATATCTCATATCCCATATCTATGTAACTGAGATTTTTCAACCCAATAGAAGGACTTAAAATTTAATAATATAGATAAAATATTGTTAGTTTCAATCTATTGTTTAGGACTGTTGAAAAAACAACACTCTCTATCCTTATGGAGTTTCTGGTTCTATTTAGTGATACAGCATACTCTAATGTGAATTTATTTTCTCAGTGATATGGATATTCCATTCCAAGATTCATTATTACAACTCATTAATAATTGTACATCCTATGTGAATCTTGTCCATGTTCTTTCATATGTTTACTATGGAGAGAATCACGAATGCTATGGGAGCCTCTCTTATGACATGGCAATAATATTAATGGAACAAATCAATTTTTTATCATTAATTGATAGCTCTCGCCATATGACCAGTCCATCAATTGTTCATATATATATAATGACATCCTCTTTATCTTTGTTGTTTATAAGATGATATAACCACCTTATACCTATCCTATGCCTCTTTATTATCCTTTGAGAGTGTCAAAATTCTTCAGCTAAACATTCCCAGTTCTTTCACCTAATCCTTATATGACATAAACTCAAAATTGAATAACATGTATTATTAAATACTAAATCAAATTAATGACAAATGTTGAGCTTAGAGTCCATTGAAATATCCAGATCCTATTCAGATAAACTTCATCTTATACTTAGAAAGTCAATTTCTTGAAACCATGTAAAATTTTGACTTTATTAAATTTATTTATTTTTCTTAAATTCAGTCCAATCATATAGCCTACCAAGCTCTTTTAGAATCCTGAATCTATTGTCTAATGTGCCACTTCTACCTATTAACTTTATGTCATTTTCAAAATGGATATTATTATTCAGGTATATAGCATCACCACAAGAATATTGATTCTAAAAATATAGGCGTGTTTCAGGGAGAAACTTGGGATCATTAAAACCATCTCAGTTTACTTTCCTAATTAATTCTAGTCCTAATTCAATTTCCATTTGCAATACATGTTATAGATATGTTGGATGGATGGAGAGATAGCCAGCTAGATTGATGCTCTATAGGTGTTCCATTTTATTGCATATCATAGTCTGAAAAATAGTCATTCTTTATCTATGTGGTTTGTCCTAGAGGGATGGTTAGTTCTAATTCGTTTGTGTGATTATATACTTATTTTAGTAGGGTTTATAATGTTCCATATTTAGATGCAACCAACATCTGCAAGCCTAAGCATGTGGAACATTTTGCCACTGATGGGAAATTCTTCTTCATGCTTCATTCTGTACTGATCTCTTCCAAAATAGAGTTGCACAATTTGGATAAGAATACTAAAAGTATTCCCTGCTTGATATTGATAAAAAGAATTATCTAGCAAGGGTACATTTCTTATTACGTTTTTTTTTAAATTTTTTTTATTTAATAGCCTTTTATTTATAGGATATATGCATGGGTAACTTTACAGCATTAACAATTGCCAAACCTCTTGTTCCAATTTTTTACCTCTTACCCTCCCACCCCCTCCCCTAGATGGCAGGATGAACAGTAGATGTTAAATATATTAAAATAAATTAGATACACAATAAGTATACATGACCAAAACGTTATTTTGCTGTACAAAAAGAATCAGACTCTGAAATATTATACAATTAGCTTGTGAAGGAAATCAAAAATGCAGGTGGGCATAAATATAGGGATTGGGAATTCAATGTAATGGTTTTTAGTCATCTCCCAGAGTTCTTTTTCTGGGCATAGCTGGTTCAGTTCATTACTGCTCCATTGGAAATGATTTGGTTGATCTCGTTGCTGAGGATGGCCTGGTCCATCAGAACTGGTCATCATATAGTATTGTTGTTGAAGTATATAATGATCTCTTGGTCCTGCTCATTTCACTCAGCATCAGTCCGTGTAAGTCTCTCCAGGCCTTTCTTAAATCATCCTGTTGGTCATTTCTTACAGAACAGTAATATTCCATAATATTCATATACCACAATTTATTCAGCCATTCTGCAACTGATGGACATCCATTCAGTTTCCAGTTTTTAGCCACTACAAAAAGGGCTGCCACAAACATTCGTGCACATACAGGTCCCTTTCCCTTCTTTATAATCTCTTTGGGATATAATCCCAGTAGTAACACTGCTGGATCAAAGGGTATGCACAGTTTGATAACTTTTTGAGCATAGTTCCAAACTACTCTCCAAAATGGTTGGATTCGTTCACAACTCCACCAACAATGCATCAATGTCCCAGTTTTCCCGCATCCCCTCCAACAATCATCATTATTTTTTCCTGTCATCTTAGCCAATCTGACAGGTGTGTATGGTATCTTAGAGTTGTCTTAATTTGCATTTCTCTGATTAATAATGAGTTGGAGCATCTTTTCATATGACTAGAAATAGTTTCAATTTCTTCATCTGAGAATTGTCTGTTCATATTGTTTGACCATTTTTCAATTGGAGAATGGCTTGATTTTTTATAAATTAGAGTTAATTCTCTATATATTTTGGAAATGAGGCCTTTATCAGAACCTTTGACTGTAAAAATATTTTCCCTTTATTGCTTCCCTTCTAATCTTGTCTGCATTAGTTTTGTTTGTACAAAAACTTTTCAGTTTGGTATAATCGAAATTTTCTATTTTGTGATCAGTAATGATCTCTAGTTCTGCTTTGGTCATAAAGACCTTCCCCTTCCACAGGTCTGAGAGGTAAACTATCCTATGTTCCTCTAATTTATTAATAATTTCATTCTTTATGCCTAGGTCATGAACCCATTTTGACCTTATCTTGGTGTACGGCGTTAAGTATGGATCAATGCCTAGTTTCTGCCATATTAGTTTCCAATTTTCCCAGCAATTTTTATCAAACAGTAAGTTCTTATCCCAAAAGCTGGGATCTTTGGGTTTGTCAAAGACTAGGTTGCTATATTTGTTGACTGTTTTATCCCTTGAACCTAATCTATTCCACTGATCAACTAATCTATTCCTTAGCCAATACCAAATAGTTTTGGTAACTGCTGCTCTATAATATAATTTTAGATCTGGTACAGCTAAGCCACCATCATTTGATTTTTTTTTCATTAATTCCCTTGAAATTCTTGACCTTTTGTTTTTCCATATGAACTTTGTTGTTATTTTTTCTAGGTCATTAAAATAGTTTTTTGGGAGTCTGATTGGTATAGCGCTAAATAAATAGATTAGTTTAGGTAATATTGTCATCTTTATTATATTTGCTCGCCCTATCCAAGAGCATTTAATATTTTTCCAATTGGTTAGATCAGACTTAATTTGTGTGAAAAGTGGTCTGTAATTTTGCTCATAAAGTTTCTGATTTTCCCTTGGCAGATAGATTCCTAAATATTTTATATTATCAGTAGTTACTTTAAATGGAATTTCTCTTTGTAACTCTGACTGTTGGATTTTGTTAGTGATATATAAGAATGCTGATGACTTATGTGGGTTTATTTTATAACCAGCAACTTTGCTAAAGTTGTGGATTATTTCTAATAACTTTTTAGCAGAATCTCTGGGGTTCTCTAAGTATACCATCATGTCATCGGCAAAGAGTGATAATTTGGCTTCCTCATTGCCTATTCTTATTCCTTTAATCTCTTTCTCAGCTCTTATTGCTATAGCTAGCGTTTCTAATACAATATTAAATAGTAACGGTGATAGTGGGCAACCTTGTTTCACTCCAGATCTTATTGGGAATGGTTGCAGTTTGTCTCCATTACATATGATGCTTACTGATGGTTTTAAATAGATGCTGCTGATTATTTTAAGGAAAAGTCCATTTATTCCTATACTCTCAAGTGTTTTTAATAGGAATGGATGTTGGATTTTATCAAATGCTTTTTCTGCATCTATTGAGATGATCATATGGTTTTTGTTAATTTGGTTATTAACATGGCCAATTATATTGATAGTTTTCCTAATATTGAACCAGCCCTGCATTCCTGGTATAAATCCTACTTGATCATAGTGTATTATCTTGGAGATGATTTTCTGTAGTCTTTTTGCTAATATCTTATTTAAGATTTTAGCATCAATATTCATTAGGGAGATTGGTCTATAATTTTCTTTCTCTGTTTTCAGCCTACCTGGTTTAGGTATCAGTACCATGTCTGTGTCATAGAAGGAATTTGGTAGGACTCCTTCATTCCCTATTTTATCAAATAATTTATATAGCATTGGGGCCAATTGTTCTTTAAATGTTTGGTAAAATTCACATGTAAATCCATCTGGTCCTGGGGATTTTTTCTTAGGGAGTTGTTTAATTGCCTGTTCTATTTCTTTTTCTGAAATGGGACTATTCAAGCAATTTACTTCTTCCTCTGTTAGTCTGGGAAGTCTGTATTTTTGGAGGTAGTCATCCATTTCACTTAGGTTATCAAATTTATTGGCATAAAGTTGAGCAAAATAACTCCTTATTATTTCTCTAATTTCCTCTTCATTGGTGGAAAGTTCTCCCTTTTCATTTTTAAGACTACTAATTTCATTTTCCTCCCTCCTTTTTCTAATCAGATTTACCAAAGGCTTATCTATTTTATTGGCTTTTTCATAGAACCAACTCTTAGTTTTATTAATTAGTTCAATAGTTTTTTTACTTTCAATATTTTTAATTTCTCCTTTTAATTTTAGAATTTCCAATTTAGTATTTGATTGGGGGTTTTTAATTTGGTCTTTTTTTAGTTTTTTTAGTTGCAAGCCCAATTCATTAATCTTTTCTTTCTCTGTTTTATTCAAGTAAGCCTCTAAGGATATAAAATTCCCTCTTATTACCGCTTTGGCTGCATCCCACAAATTTTGGTATGATGTCTCATCATTGTCATTATCTTGAGTGAAATTATTAATTGTATCTATAATTTGCTGCTTCACCCAATCATTCTTTAAGATGAGATTGTTTAGTTTCCAATTACTTTTTGGTCTATTTCCCCCTAATTTTTTGTTGAATGTAGTTTTTATTGCATCATGATCTGAAAAGAAAGCATTTACTATTTCTGCTTTCTTGCATTTAATTTTGAGGTCTTTATGTCCTAATATATGGTCAATTTTTGAATAGGTTCCATGAACTGCTGAGAAGAAAGTATATTCCTTTCTATCTCCATTCAATTTTCTCCAAAGATCCAACATACCTAATTTTTCTAATATTCTATTTACTTCTTTAATTTCTTTCTTATTTGTTTTGTGGTTTGATTTGTCTAATTCTGAGAGTGCAAGGTTGAGATCTCCCACTATTACAGTTTTGTTGTCTATTTCTTCTTGCAACTCTCTTAACTTCTCCTTTAGGAAGTTGGATGCCATACCACTTGGTGCATATATGTTTAATATTGATATTACTTCGTTGTTTATGCTACCCTTTAGCAGGATGTAGTTTCCTTCCTTATCTCTTTTAATTAGATCAATTTTTGCTTTTGCTTGATCTGAGATAAGGTTGGCTACCCCTGCTTTTTTGACTTCACCTGAAGCATAATAGATTTTGCTCCAGCCTTTTACCTTTACTCTATATGTATCTCCCTGCTTTAAATGTGTTTCTTGTAAACAACATATTGTAGGGTTCTGACTTTTGATCCAGTCTGCTATCTGCCTCCTCTTTATTACGTTTTTAAGGAGATGTCTATAATTTTGATAATACACATAGAAGACATGTTTTGGAGGAGAGTCTAAAATTTTGCTCAACCAAATCAAATACTGCTTCTCTCCTTATATTTAACAAAAAGCACAGTAGGATATTTTATTCTCTATATCTTTTAGTGAATTAAATGAAAATTGGTTTATTTTTATTTTTTGAAAAAGCCTATTTGCTCTCTAATATTATTCTTATCAGAATGTCCTTTCTGTTCATTCAGTTTTGTTAAAAATTGATAAAATCAAAAAGATTTCCATTAAAAAAAAGATAATTATATCTAAGGCATTTTCTATGTCATTGTTATCCCTCTATTCTGGTTCATTCCCCATTAACCCATCAAAATGAATTTCCAAAAAATCAAATCTGATCATGTCCCTTCCTTCCCTGCACCCCATCTTCTTCTACTGCCTCATTCAAAAAACTCCCTTGAGTACCTATTACCTTCATGATCATATATAAATCCTCTCATTACTTGGCTCTTTCTATCAAAATCCCCTACATATACTCTGAGATCCAGTGGCACTAGCTTCCTTGATATTCCTCACATGACACTCATTCTCTCAACGCCAAGCATTTTCATTAACTATCCCACTTTCCTAAAACTCCCTTCCTTTTAATCTTTACCCTTTGGCTTCTCTGACTTTCTTCAAATATTAGTTAAAGTTTTGATATTTTCAAGAAACCTTTCTCAGTCCCCTTTCATATTAATGTCCTCTTTTTGAGACTGTCATTTATATTGTATCTATTTTGTTTATTTTTAATTATTTGAATGTTATTTCTCCTTGTTGATTGTAAGCTCCTTAAAAACACTTCTAGAAGCCTGTTCTAGAAACATATCCAGGGATGTGATAATAGAGTTTTATATGATAGCTTTATTTTAATTAATGATGAGAAGAGTTTATTTTAAAGATCTTCACAGATTTTATCCATCTTTCTTCTGTCTGTTTCTCTCTTTCCACCATCATCCTTAAATTAAATCCCTTTGAGATGATATTGCTTAGTTAGATCTTTCTCAAACTTTAATGCTGTTATTACTCCATTATTCTTCTTTGTAAGATTTTACATTTTTATATTCTAAGTTGTGGATGCCTTTGGGTTCCACGTCTCTACTTGAAAAATGTATGCTTATGTAACCTTTGGTTTCAAATTCTGTAAGAGGCAGGTTTCCTAACAAAGGTGACTTTTAGACTCTCTTGGTCTCCTCATTATGGCAATTGAGTAAAAATGATTAAATTTCTAAATGAAAATGTAATAGTTATTTTTCTATACATTTCTCATTATTAGCACTTATAATTCATTTAAATATTTGAGGTTGGATTTTGTTGTTTTTTATTGTATACTGTATCTTTTTCTCATTTTTATCTTTTCTACCTTTGCAGTAATTTTGATCTTTGTTCTAATAATTTTATGACTATATCTAAGAAACTAATGTGACTTATGACTATCAATTATGTAAAAAACAAAAATTAATTTTAGGTGAGAGTGAAGTGTTTGAGGGTATTGTTACTAATTCTCTCCTCCTCCAGCATTAAGAAACTTTCATTTCTATGTGAGGATCAAACATGTACACATATAAACACACATACACACATGTGAAAAAGACAACATTTTTTGAAGTAACCTCTCAATATAGTCTTGTTAGACTGGGATCCTTCCCAGAGGAAAAGAGACATGTAGACAGAAACAGAATGATAGATGAGTTCATTAAGTATAGTCTCTGACACCAAAGGAATTCAACTAACATCTATGTTTATCTTTATCTGACCTCATGACTACTGTATTCAAAGGTGGTTAAGGTTGGCTTATACTCTGTATTGGTTTATTTGTTCAAGGCTTCAATTCCCTTCATTCTGAGTATAAAACACTGCTACCCCTGAAGTTTGAGGGCCACGCAGGATCAGCTTACTAAGTTATAGACAGAGTTTGATACTGTCTCATGTTCTGCTTCATATATCTGAATTAGAATAGAAACCCTTATTGTATTTACGTGGTTAAGTCACTTATACCATTTATATTTTTGCCCACCAGAGCAGCTTGTATTTTATCAAGAAAACCTGTAGTTAGATAAACTGAATGTTTAGGTCTGTCTTTGCTTAGTAAAATCTCACAAGACTTCTAGATATAGAAATAAAGAAAAGCTGATATAATCAAAGAGAATACTAAATTGTGTATGTTTCTTTTCATATTCTCATTAAAATGCTGTAGTAAAATTAGCTGAAATTCCTTATTTTTCTACAAAAATCTGTCTTTATGTTTTAATTGAATAATTTATAAAAATCTTTCTTTAAATGAAGGGCAAATAGTAGGCAGATAGGGGAGGAAAAATATTAGTTCACTTCAAAAAGTAGTTCCAAATGCAATCTCCTATTCTGATTTTCTAGATAGGATAGAATATATATAAGGTTGTCATTAAGAGGAGTTTCAGAGATAATATCCTTCTTACACTTAGGGTTGTAACAAAACTAAAAATAAGATGATCATGAACATTTACTCAGTTTTTTAATCTGGTAAAAAGTGATTTCTATTTGAGAAATAATTCTACTGAGAGAAAACATAAGAACTGTCTGAAATGACTAGTATGGGTTTATGGGAAAATAATGAAAAGAGAAAGAGAATGAATACAAAAGCATAGCATAACTCCATAAAACAACAGTGTCAGGAATTTTAAAGCTCAGAATAAGCTGAAGTTGACAAAGAAAGCTTATAACCCAAAGAGCATTTTTTCTGATTAAACTAAGTAGAAGAGGGCCATTAAAGAAGTTAAAGGAGCATAGCTTCTTAAGATGGATGGGAGAAAAATTATTGAAAACAAGAGAAGTTTGAGTTGCTTATTCCTTCTTTTACTTGACTTTTCTCATTCAAGGGGAATGTCCATTGTACTAGAAAGATCAAAATAAAAATGATTAGACAGAAATTTTCTTGCACAAGATAAATAAGGGACTAGTAAGAATACATAGATGTTTTTGAATAATTAAGATATCTGACCTATATGAATTATATTCTTAGATAGTAAAACACACACACACATTCACATACCAAAACAAACAAACAAAAACAACACAATAATAACTGGTATATAACAATTGTTAAATCCTGTCAGAATATTTCAGTGATATATTTTTGGAAATGGAGAAGAACATTTTTAAAATCTTTCTTAAAGGAATAGTGTGTGTGATAAAACCTATGAGCAAGTAAATTTGACTTCAATTTCATGGAAGATTCACATCTAGAAAAAGAAATAATGACTACTTATATAGCTTCATCAAGATTATATCAGGCTAGCATTTCCTATTTTGATACAGTTATTAAACTAGAGATGCAAAGAAATACTAAAGACAGTTTATATTTTTTTAAATCAAGATTTAATAAAAATAATCTTATGCTCTTTCCATGGAAAATATTGAAATAGTTTAGGCAATAATGCAATTAGATGAATTTAAAAAAGAAATTAAATGACTAGAGTCATTAGAAGTCACCACAGCTAGGAAGTTTCCAGTGGTAGATCCCAGTAATCTGTATTTTGTCCTGGTACTGTGTAATACATCCTATCAATGATTTGGGTAAAGGGATAGTTGACATCATTTTAAAATCTGAAGATGACCTAAAACTCAGAGAAAGAGCTAATATGTTAGATAACAGATTCAGAATCTGAAAAGATCTTAGCAGCCTCAACAATTAGGGTTAATTTAAGGAAATGAAATTTAATATATATATTAATATATCTCTTGGTTCAAGATATTTGCTTCATAAGTATAAGATGAAGGAAGTGTGATTAGACAAAAACTTATTTGAATAGGGTCTGCTTTTGTCAAGTTTGACTCTAAACTTAACATTAGTCAACAAAATGATATAATATTTAACAATCTTATCAACCAGATGATTAATTTTTTAAAATATTAACATTCTCAATAAGTCTCATTTGATCTTGGGATTAGTTGAAAGAATAATATATTCTAGCAATAGGGATGTGATAATCTAACAGTACTCTGTTCTACTTGGACTATATCTGGAGTGTTATGTTCATTTACAGGTATCATCGGGAAACATTGATAATCTGGAGAGAATCCAGAGGAAGAAAACCAGAATTGTGAACAGTTTAAATCTATGCCACATAATGATAAGGAGGAAGAACTAGTGATACTGAGCTTGTAAAAGTGAAAAATCATGGGGGACGTCATAATTGTCTTCAAATATTTGAAAGGCCTTTTTTGTGTTTGGCTATAGAAGGCAGAAATATTAACAGTAGAAAAAGTTGCAGAGAGACAAAATTAGTTTTGATGTGCAGAAAACTGCATTAATCATTAGAATAGAATGTAATGTTTTTGGCAACAGTGCATTTTCTCTTACTGAAAGTTTTCAGATTAAAATCTGGATGACCTCTCATTGGTTATGTTGAGTAAGGATTTGTTTCTGCATAAGTATTGAACTGGATAGCCACTGAGGTTCCTTCCAACTCGGAAATTCTATGATTCTAAATAGAAAGGCAAAATGCTTTAATTTTTAACTCAAATCAAAGCATTCAAGGGGTAAATAATCCCTCCCCCCAGAGACCACTGAGTATTGGGAAAGGGGAATTTTTTTCTTTTTTTATTATAACTTTTTATTGACAGAACATATGTATGGGTAATTTTTTTTTTTTTTTTACAAAATTATCCTTTACACTCACTTCTGTTCCAACTTTTCCCTTCCCTCCCTCCACCTCCTCCCCTAGATATCAGTCAATCTTATACATGTTAAATATGTTATAGTATATCCTAGATACAATATATGTGTGTCAAACTACAGTTTTCTTGTTGCACAAGAAAAATTGGATTCAGAAGGTAAAAATAACCTGGGAAGAAAAACAAAAATGCAAACAGTTTACACTCATTTCCCATTATTCCTTCTCTGGGTGTAGCTGCTTTTGTCCATCATTGATCAATTAGAACTGAATTGGATCTTTTCTTTGTCAAAGATATCTACTTCCATCAGAATACATCTTCATACAGTATTGTTGTTGAAGTATATAATGATCTCCTGGTTCTGCTCATTTCACTAGTATCAGTTCATGTAAGTCTTTCCAAGCCTCTCTGTATTCATCCTGCTGGTCATTTATTACAGAACAATAATATTCCATAATATTTATATACCACAATTTACCCAACCATTCTCCAATTGATGGACATCCATTAATTTTCCAGTTTCTGGCCACTACAAAAAGGTCTGTCACAAACATTTTTGGCACATACAGGTCTGGGAAAGGGGGAAATTTTGAAGCAAACTTTAGAATCTATCACTCTGGGACCCATTAAGAATAGCAAAATTTAGACAAAAAAGGGAGCTAAATGATTTCTTGATATTGTTTCCAAAGCTAGAATTTTATCAGATTAAATTAGTGTCATTCAACTTGGTTAAGTAGAGATAGTTAAGTAGAGACACCAGAGCAAACACAGAAAAATGTGTAAAGACATAGAAATGTCAATCAGTGAATCTTGAGATATCATCTTGGCATACCCAAAACTATATAGAAAAGTTAGCTGTGATCATAACAAGCCATGGGAGATGAAAAAGTTTACAATTCATGGGGAAGCATGCTGATTTATGAAGATTTCTGTTGGCTCACAATTTTCTGGAATGAAGGAATTGAGAAAACAATTTCAATAGTAATCTGATCAAAATACACAAAATACCAATAGTTTAGTTTTATCTTCTATCACAGGAACACACATTTTTCCTGAATTTTTTCATAGCAAGAAGCAAATATCCTCAAACACCAAGTTATAAATGATGATAAAGAGATATAAATTCAGCTATAACTAGAAACACTAGAAATTTGTGCTCCAAGATTTAATTCTTTAATGGTTATTTTAAATAATCAAGTATCTGTAATTTCATTGATAAGGATACTCCCCTTTCTAATGTAGATTGTAATTACTTCCATCTTTAGTAGATGGTCTTCATGAGTTGTTATAGTTTCTAAAATAATCACCTGGCTATCAACCTTTTGGCAATGTTTCCTTTCTTTTCTTATCTAAACCAATCCTTACAAGAAAGACTCAAAGCCTACATAACAAACCTAGTTACAGTGCAAAAAGCATGGGCTTTGAAGACCTGGGTTCCAACATCACTTCTGATACTACTACACATGTGATCTTAGGTAAGTCACCTAATTATCTTGTGCTTTAGTTTTCTTATCTGTAAAATTGTGGTATTCCATTAGATGGACTTGATGTAACATTCATTTCTATACATATCATCCTTTCTAGCTTCCAATGATTCTTTGGAACTTATATTATTTTGATATCTCTTTTAAAAGCACAAAGTCTCCAGAGTAAAAAATTTAGTGAAGAATTTTTAACATACTAGATAAAAACAAAAAATTTTAAGATACATATCTACATGAACTCCATCTCTTTTCTTACATATATATATACATATACATATATATATATATATATATATATATATATATATATATATATAAAATTGTTGGTAAATTAAAGGGAAAATAAAACTTATAGAATTCTTATTTTCAACTCAGGATTTATTCTGAATTCCTATTACATTCTTGTGTGATGTTCAGAGTAGCCCACAAAGAAAACAGCTTACTTATTTTTAGCTTTCTAAATATTTTTTTGGCCAACCAATTAATTAATAATTATTTATTAACAGACTACTCTATTACAGAAATTGTACTACATACTGGAAAGACAAAGAAAAACAAAGGACAGTACCTGCTCTCAAGATTCTCACAGTCAAATAGGGAGTGGGATCACATAAAAATAAACTAGGTACAAGCAAAATATATTCAGAATACATTAGAAATAATAGCAGATGAAAGACCCTAGAATTCAAGGTAATCAAGAAAGGTTACCCAAAGGTGAGTTGTTAGTTGGGACTTGAAAAAAGATTTGGGGAAGTTATCTCTCCAGAGAAAGCAGGAGTTAAAGATGAGAAGGGAAAACATTCTAGGTTTGAGGATAGCCACAGAGAATTCTGGGAGTCAGACATGATGTCTTGTTTGAGTAATGACAAGGCCATTGTCACTGGATTGAAGAGTATATGGAGGGATAAGCTATGAAGAAAATGCAAAATGAGAGAAAACAGAAGAGGTAGGGGCGGGTCAGATTATGAATAGCTTTCAACATCAACTGGAGGATTTTATATTTGATCTTAGAAGTAATAAGGAACCACTGGAGTTTAGTGAATAGATGGTGTTAGAACCATCAAATTTTAGAATTCTATGGTATTCTATAGTAATTCTACATACCCTCTAGGTCAAATTACTCATTTTACAAAGGTGGAATTCTAATCCACAGAGTTTTAGTGACATGTTATTGGGAAAGTGACATGTTACTGGGTCACAGTTACTGGAGAAACTGGGACCAGAATTCAGGTTAATTGACTCTAAAACTTTTTTTAAAATTATGCTCTATTGCTTTTCACACAAAAAACTTTAAGATTAGTAAATTTTATATTTTAAAAATGCAGCTTGCAGAATGAACCCACCCTTCCCTTTCTTTCTCTCTGACTTTCTGTCATCCCTCTATCTTTCTCCATATGTATGCATGTATACATGTATGTATGCAAGTATTGTATTGTATTACTAGGAAATATATATCTGGTGCTAAAGAGTTAATTAAAAAAAATGCATCAAGTAAAAAATCAGGCCATCCATATAATGCCTTCTCATTGCTATAATGATATCAGTTGCAACAAGTCCAATGGCTGACCTCATTACAAGGGTTTAATTGCATTGTTACACAGTTTCACTTCTTCTCTCTGGCCTCTTTCTCTTTATGACAGCTTTAGAAAGGAATTTCAGCTTGAGGTCAAAGGAAATTAATTACTGCTTTCTTAATCTGTGCTCATCTACATTTAGAAAACTTAGGGCTTTTTACTAACATATTTTTTTGTCTCATATTTGTATAGACCCAAAGTTATTACAAAACTAACTCTTTAGTCTTTTTATAAAAGCATAAGAAAAAAGTCCCTTAAACATGGCATATTTAATAATATAAAGCATAGTCTAGGAAAACCAGGTGTAGAAATTTAAGTATTTGTAGTTTCTTTAAGATGGTAATGTTCTATGAATTGAAACAGTGATAGATTTGGAATCGGAGGGTCTATGCTTGAATCTCAACTTTGAAAAGTACCTATGTGACCCTGGGCAAGTAATTCGATTCAATGGGCCTCAATTTTGTTATATATAAGATTTGAACTAATTTTAAATCTATGAGGATATGATGCTATGAAAATATCTTCTATGTAAAATTACTAGAGTGAATATTAAATAGATAAGTCAACTAAAGACGTTTACATCAGAGCCAAATAATGCTAATCCGATAGTGTGAGAACAATTTGAAATCTAAATATAAGACACACCATCTATCTGTAGGAATGCAAATGAATAGTTGGCACAGAATGACATCTATGGATGTGGAATGAATAGGATATCTGATGTTTAACAATCTGTATCTGGTGTGACCTGCAAGTAAGACAGTTTTTAAATAATTATTGCACAAGCAAACTAAAAAGTAAAGTTTCCTTTACTTTTCTTGATCTCTATTGCCTAGGAAAAATCCCTTCTGACTGTAATGCCAATTCAGTCAATGTAAAGGTTGCAAGATTGGAACCCAAGGTTCTATAGGTTATCAATAAATATACATTTCAAGTCAGCAAGTAATAACCCTGGAGACCCTTACCTGTATGTCTCCTTGAGAAATGTGTGACGTTTCTACATGGACATTCAGAATTAATTTACAGATGTGGCTGCAGTCCAAAATCAGATAAATGGGAAGTTATATCAGTGGAATAGAGAGCTACATAATTGATGAGAGATGATAGGTATGACAAGAGAGGCAACTAGTCTGTCTTTTTGTAGTGGAAGAAGTAGAAGTGGAAGACTTGGATTCAAATTCTAGTCCTGCTTTCCCCCCCTGAGATCTATATCCTTGGGCAAATAACAATAAGGGAAAAACTGGTAGGCAAAAGATTTTTTTTTAATTTTGTGGCGGAGGTGGGGATGATTTACTTTATCCTAGAATCACTACAGAGGAAAACAAAAGTGAATTTAATCTGATAGTCATCCTAGATTTTAGGAGAGGAGATTTTCAAGGGTAAGGATAAAGCATAAATAAAATTCAGTGGCTTAATATTATGTAGGAGTTGCAAACCCAACTCAAATGAGAAACTTCCAAGAATAAAAATTTTAAGACTTAAATAGAAATGATTTGGATAAGGAAAAAAAAGAAGGAACAAATTATGTTTATAGATCTTTCTACACAGAGAATTTATTAACCAACTCAGATTATAAGACATAATGAGTAGAAAATATAAAGAGAGATGTTAGGGGAAGATGATTGTAAAAGAATAGCATTGATAATGTTATAAATATTAAATTGCTGAAGCTTGGGGGGAATAGTAAAGTTGAAAACAAGGGCTGGCTGTTTTCTTGTTGGAGGGAGCGGAATAGCCAAAGAAAAGATTGGAATTCTGCTTGTAATGGATGTGATTTTTGCAGTAAACAATAGGAGGAAGTATAGAAATATTAAATTCTCATTTTGTTTTTGTTTTCTTTCTCAAGGAGAACAGAACAAAAGTAATTGACTAGTACAACAATGTCCAGCTCATGGAGTAAGAATAGGCCTGAGCCTTGGCCATTTTCAGTTATACACATTCTGGCTGAAGCATTTCAATAATAAGACCTAATGTAACAAGCTAATGATATTTTAGATGCATTAAGAGAAACATATTGTCCAGAACAGAAGATGTCACAGTGTTGCTACCTTGGGAGAGCACATTTGGAGAATTGTGTTCATTTATTGATGCCATATATAAGGAAAGGCATTGATAAGTTAGGTAATATCCACAAAAGAGTGACTATGAGAATGAGAAGAGTGACTATGAGAATGAGAAGACTGGATAATATCATTCCATATGATGATCATTTAAAGGGAATTAAAATGCTTAGTTTAGAAATGAGATTTGAGATGGAGATAGAGGGGAATCAGACAATATTAAATTATTTAAATAGTTATAAGGTGGAAAAGTTATTAGATTTTTTCTTCTAAGTTCAAGATGTCAGAAGTAGGTAGAGTAAAAATTTCAAAGAATTGGCTTTAGGCTTTGCGTAAGAAACAGATTTGTAATAATCAGAGCTATCAAAAAGTAAAGTAGGTTCCCTTGAGATGTCATAATTTCCTGCTCATTATAAGTGAATGATTACTTCTCAGGCAAATGTTCTCAAAGTGTGAATGGAGACCATGGGAGCTTCTTCAGGTGATCTTCAAGGTCAAAACTAAAGTAAATTCTCAAGTATGGAGGGTCAACTTTCATAGAAAATAACATGAAAGTTAAAAAAAAATGAACATTGATATGTTGAATCTATAAGAAATAAGGGACTGTGTTCCCAATGCCACCAAAAATTGGTCTTTCACTAGAGATTGCTGACAATGCACTTCTTCATTCAATTTTTATAATAAAATATCAATTTTGATAATATGCACTTTTCCTAACATTGAAGCCATGAAATGATCCATAAAATACAGTATACAAAATAAAATTAGCAACATGTAAAGCATTTTTCTTGCTTAGTAATTCCCTAGAATTCTGTGACCTTTTGTGCTTGTATCTCAATTAAAAGAAAAACATTGATTTCAGCCATTATTCACTTTTTATAATGCATGAAATCTATAAGCACCATAAATACCTTCTTTTATCTGCAGATAATATCCAGGCCAATAATGGCTGCAATTATTTGGCACAAAGTTTATCTAATACATTTCCTGCCTCAGAAAGCTTCATTGCTGATTTTGCATGCTTGGGTTTAGAGCCCAAAAGACTTGTACTGTACTTGGGGGGCATAATTGCAACAGAAAACTTGGATTTTAAAAGACAAGTTATGAAAGTGTGCAATGAATACACAAGGAGCTCTTTGCAAAAAATAGGTGAATGAGACAGTGAAGCACCTAGTTACTCTGTAAGTACCAGTTTCTCTGAAGTACCAGTTACTCTGTAAACTTGCATACATTGTGCCTTTCTTTTTTCCCTACTGCACATAGCTACAAATGTACATGCTTGCCAGTATGGAAATGAAAATGAGATTACTAATAAATTAAGTGAATTCTTGAAGTTTAAAAAAAATGCAAGAGTGTTGAGAATTGAAGGTATTTTCATAAGATGTTTTAAATTCTAACATGGTAAATATCAATGGAGATAGCTCATATAAACAAAAGTTCTTTAGAGTCTCCGTTATTTTAAGAATGGTACAAGTGACCTGAGACCAAAATGTTTGAGAATTGTTAACTTACAGGATTTGGGGTAAGTTCAGGTTTGACTATGTAGTCTTTCAGATACTGTCCAACTCTGAGATACTGAATTTTAAAAAAAATTATGTAGTGTCTTTGGATCATAATTTCTTTGTTTATAAAATCAGAAGGTTGGATTAGATAACTTTTCATTTGTCTTCTAAATCTGAAATCTTATGGCCTTCATCAGTCTGGCACTCTAATTGAAATTCTGGATCATGAGACTCACTCTTTTGAATGAAGGCACCATGTTTCTAAGAAACTATTATAAAAAAATAACATTCATATCAATTAGTTCTTTTGTCAGTTCTTTAGTGGAAAACAAGATCTTGGGTGTAAAATATTGCAATGGAAAAAAACAGACTTGGAAAACAAATAAGTTTGAGTTGGGTTTCCCATTTTAGGATGATGAAACTTTATAGATGAGTCTGCTGAGATTCAGTAACATTAAAATGAACAACTATTCTGTGGTTAAACAAAAATTAGAACCCAGAAAAAGATATAAACAGACAATTTTCAGCAAAGAAATTAAAACCATTTCTAGTCATGTGAAAAAATGCTCCAAATTACTATTGATTAGAGAAATGGAAATTAAGATAACACACTTCTCAGATTGGCTAAGATGAAAGGAAAAGATAATGATAAATGTTGAATAGGATGTGCGAAAACTGGGACATTAATGCAATGCTGATGGAATTGTGAAATGTTCCAACTATTCTGTAGAGCAATTTGGATTATCTGTAAAGGGCTAAGAAACTGTGTATACCCTTTCATCCAGCAATATCATGACTGGATCTGTATCCCAAAGAAATCATAAAATAGGTTAGAAGACCCACATGTACAAAAATATTTGTAGCAGCCCTTTTTGTAGCAGCCAAGAATTAGAAATTGACTGGATTCTCATGAGTTGGGGAATGATTGAATAAATTATGGTATATGAATGTAATGAAATATTATTGCTCTTTAGAAATGGCATACAGCTGATTTCAGAAAAGCCTGGAAAGGCTTACATGAATTGATGCTAAGTGGAGTGAGAGGAAACAAGAAGATATTGTACACAGCAACCACAAGATTATGTGATGATCGACTGTGATGGATCTGACTCTTTTCAACAATGAGGTGATTCAAGACAATTCAAATATACTTGTAAAGGAAAGAACCGCCAGCATTCAGAGAGAGGACTATGGAGAATGTGAATCAAGCATTATGTTTTCATTTTTTTTTTGTTTGCTTGTTTTTTTTTCCTTATCTTTTTTCTCCCTTTTGATATGATATTTATTGGACAGAATGACAAATATGGAAGTATTATTAGAAGAACTGCTCATGTTTAGCCCATATTGGGAGAGGGAGAGAATAATTTGGAACACAAGATTTTGTAAAGGTGAATGTTGAAAAGCCTTTGGATGTATTTGGAAAAACAAAATACTATTTTAAAAAAGACTTAGAACCCAGGACTCTATTTCTCAGGCTAGTACTTTTCCAAATCTTATCCATTTCCAAAAGTGGATTATAACACAACTATGTCAAACTTTCCTATTCTTTTTTCTATTTTATATAGGGAAGGCAGATTGGAACTTATATATGAACTATAGTTGACAATTTTTTTAAATCTGGGGCACTATGAGATTGAAAGTACTCTGTACTAGAATCATTGGATCAAAGATCTAGAGATGGAAAGACCTTAATAAACTATTTACTCAAATTCCCTTATTTTATAAATAAACTGAGACTCATGAAGGTTATATACATTACCCAAGGATATATAGGAGGTAGGCTTTAGAGTCAGGATTTGAACCCAAATCCTCTGCCACATGAGTCAGTCTTATACTGTGCCATACTGATTCCCATCTAGATGTTCATTAGTTTGGTAATGATCAGTGTCTATTCACTTTCTGTGCCCATCTTATTTGAGTTCTTTTGGGTTAGGATCTCCTTCTATAGGCCCAGAAATTCATCTGCTTCTTCCAGTATTTTCTTTTTTGGTTCACTTCAGCTGATATCAGTTCCAAGATGTCCATGACATCATACAGAAAAGGTTTTCTTGGGAAATGTAGAACAGCTACTTATGTTTTCTTGGAAAGAACTGAAACTCTATGTATCTCTCTGTATGACCCATTACTGATTGTTCTCACTATCTGAAGAATGTAAGTTCCTCACAGGAGAATATAAGCTCATTGAGAGAAGTGAATGTTTCATTTTTGTCTTTTTATCCTTACTACCCACCAGAGTGATTTGCATATAACAAGTGCTTAATGGTTGTTGAAAAAAATAGTTGAATCATTTAATTTGTATAGTAATAATAATATTCTTGTACCAAAGTGATTTACACATGTTATATCATTTGATTCTCAAAATAATCATGTGATGTAGATGCTATAATAATCCTCATTTTAAAGATGTATAATATCTCTCTCTGTATATGGTCTAATTTCTTCCAGTAGGATGAAGTATATTAAGGAAGATCTATTTCTCACTGAAATCAGCTGAGGGTCCTGTCAGTCACACGTTCAGGGTGCCAAAGTGTGAAGGTTTTCTGGAGGCAGCCTTAGTCTCAGTTGAAATAAATAATTACTCCAAAATCGCAGCCAG
Organism: Sarcophilus harrisii; assembly: GCF_902635505.1. Taxonomy (NCBI): domain Eukaryota; kingdom Metazoa; phylum Chordata; class Mammalia; order Dasyuromorphia; family Dasyuridae; genus Sarcophilus; species Sarcophilus harrisii. Next base: position 535,991,069 of record NC_045427.1, on the reverse strand, counting down.
CTGGTAAAAATGCAAACGTTTATTTCTCCTTCCAAATTAGCCAGGTTAGTTGAGACCTATCTCTCTGCCTGGCTCCAAGAGATCTTGCAGCTTTGTCCTTGGCTTCTGCCTCTGCTTTCTTTAGCCTCCAGCCAGCACCAAGTTGGAAGATGCAATGGATCTCTCTTGCCTCGAAGATAGAGCTTGTAGACTCAAGAGCTCTCTTTGACTCCAAGTAAAACTCTCTTAAGCTCCCAGAGTTTCTAGTAACTCCTCAAGTAACTAACTCAAGTAAGTACCTCAAGTAAGTACCTCCAGTCAGTTCCCAAGCTCCAAGAGCTCCCTCTATTTATGTGATCTCCCAAAGGTTAACTCCACCTTCTGGAGGGAGAGGGATTCTGGGTTATCTCCCAGAGTGCTCTCTGGTCCTAAGAACTTCAAGGGAAGTGTGAATTCAGACTAAGCCAGCCCTGAATTCTCCCAAAAGTGTGAACTCCATTGAGTACTTAGATACTTATGAGGGATCTAAAGGTGTGAACACAAGCATTGTTCTATCAGTTCCACTTAGTACCTTGTTTCAAGTTCTGGCCCAAAATATCTTTTTCTAAGATCAAATCAATTCCAATATCTTAACACTTTGTAAAGATTCCAATAATCTATGACTAATTTAACTTTGTAATTTCTTTGTCACCTAACTTAGTGATTATATATTTTTTGTATGTATTTTTAATGAAATGTTTCTTGTTTTTTTTCCTTGTGCTTTGAATTGGGTTTTGAAGGTTGAAAACTCATCAGAAGTGAGGAACATTCCAGATCACTCATTTATCTGTTATTCATGAGGCAAACTTGTGTTAAACTCTTACTACATGTAAAGTACTATTTTAGGCACAATGGGATAAACACTTATGGAGGTTCACAGATAATTCTGAAAAGTGTGCAAAGTAAATTATAGATCTGATAAAGTATTACATTGCATCTGAGTGGGGAGGTGTTCAGGAGGAACAAGGAAGGCTTCAGTAAAAGAGGTGGCACTTGAGGTAGACTTAGAAGAATTGTTAAAAATTTAGGAAGTGGGAAGAATTTCCAGGCATAGAGGATGAAGTGAGAAATTATGCAGGGTAAAGAAAGATCATTTGTTGGAGTCAGAGAACATTCAGTTTGGCTAGAATACAGAGCAGGTAGAAGTAATAAGAAATGAAAAGAATATAGGGAAAAGACAGGTAAGCAGCATGAGTAAAGCTAATGTTTGCATTCACATAGGGTATATTTCAGCACAATATACGCACAAAGGTAATTCTGCTCATGAATCAGTACTTTCTATTGCATGACGCTCTGTAAAATGTCAATCTTTGGCCACAGTGGAGTACAGTATCCTGAAGCTGACAGGGTTCTGGAGTCAGTATGCTCAGTTCCCATGGTAGAAGGAAGGAGAGCTTTGCATCATTCACCAGCAACCCTTCAAGCTGTTTAAGGAGATCTGACACCCTCCAAAGGGAATTCCATCAATCTAGGCCTAGGATGAGATTGCCAACATTTTCAAATGTGTCCTGTGGGACCAAAGGAAAAAAAAATGAGCTTCTTGTCTGTTCTCATGCTGGTGTTTTCTGCCTTAGGACCAAGCCTGCTCTGTGTATAACTACACTGTAACCCACTCCAATCTGTTCATCTAATGAATTCCTGCTGCCCACATTTTATTCATTCCCACAGATTGCTCTTGACATTATTGGTGTACCATCCCCACTGGTGGTATTGCATCTGCTGGTGTTGTAAGCTGCCAATTTTGGGCCTTCCTATTGATCATTTAAAGCAATAAGTCCCCATGTTGGTCTACTTTTACCTCAGAGGTCTTTGGTGCTTTGAGATTTCCTGGACTGTCCTAGGGTATTAGTGACATGGTAAATAACACCACTGTTCAGTTAATAATTTCACTGTCAACAAATAATATAAGCAGAAGAAATATAGAGGACATTGGTGTTAAAGTATTTAGCTGATTGGCTACACTACACGGGGGAAACATTAAATGATCCCCAGCTATACTATGAGCCCTGGGCTTCATTTTCCTTTTTACAATTGGAGGTCTAACAAGAATCATGCTTGCCAACTCATCCCTGGACATCGTCCTTCACAACACATACTATGTGCTGAAAATAACTTGATGAACAAACGAAACGTGATGCAGCAATTTAATGCTATTAAAAGAATCAACTCTTGGCGGTTCACTAATGGACATATAATATGTAAGAGTGATGAAACCATTCCTTATTTAACTGGTTTAGGTTGAGTTGTGCTATGTCCAGTTTTGGACTCTATAATTGAAGGATGTAGAAACTTAGAAAGATTTCAGAGGAAAATATTTAAGATGATTCATTTTTCAAAAAGGGCAAAAAAGTGGGGATAAATGAATTGGTTTAGTTTAGAAAAGGGAAAACAAATTCTGCCACACTCTCTCCCATTCATTTCTTACATAGATGCCAAGTATTCCTTCAAAACATCTGAAACTCAGCAATTCCAAGTCTTGTTTGGGACAACCCTAGCCAAGAAACTGGGCTAATGGTATCATGGTATCAGGTTTTGTCTTTTTTTTTTTTTTTTCTGAAAGACATAACTTATTTTCAAATTCTATTAATTTAGAATAATTTATCAACAATCCCATACTTATCTTAAAGAGATTCTTATAAGAAACAAATGAAGTAATATATATGTATGTATAATTTTGCTAATTTAAAAGTACTTTATGTGTATAATTTTTAAAAATTATATTCTTTTATATTAATTTTGGTAGAATTCATAAAGAAATGGTCCTGGGACAAGTTGCTATCCTGCTACTATTCTTTTATATTTAATGTTCTCTGAATTATTGCACAGTTAGATAAAACAACTAATTTAAAGCTGAATAAAAGTATTGAGATGTAAACTCATCCTTCACAGACTCACTGAAAATATTCTCTATATAACTGTAGTAGTAGACAATGCAACAGAGATGCACTTTATGTTCTTCCCACATGACTGTTGTTAGATCTCTTTGTTTCATGTAGCTTGGAAATTTTAAGCTTTTGGTATGAAAACATCAATTAAAATATTGTTCTTACATTTTAAATGGATTAATGTTTTATCCAGGGATTGTGGGCAACAGTTCCATCTTTAATAAATGTCTGGCACACGTACAATATATTTGCTAGGTTCTCCAGGATATTCTGAGGTTGGATTTGTCATCTGCCTATGAATATAATTTTAATTGTCATGGCTTGCAAAGTACGTGGTAGGCACTAAATTGTTGTAATTTGTACTGATACATTCCATAGTTTCTCTCATTTCCTCACATAATCTGTATTGACTATTAAATCTGGTACTTTTAAAAATAAACTTTTCATAGTTTCAGATATCCTAAATCAACATTATAAATTCTTTCCTGACCATTTTTTTTGGCAGCTCATTTTCTGATTGAATTCTTTCAGATGTTGCCTTTGTAAGGTCTTTTGATTCCAGTCTTTGATTTTAGAAGTTTCAGAAGCTCCTTGCAGTAGTAAAAAAAAATTGGTTACATTTGATAAATCTGATAATGTGCACTTGTTAACAGTCTTAACTATTACTCGGTAGAGAAATTACTTCTTTTAATAGGCTTTTGACTCACTTATTAAATGCTCTAGAATGTCTTTAAATTCCTTTTTCATTTTTTTCAAAGAATATTTTCATCTTTCTTTAGCTACTTTAGGGTAATGGGCTCTGTGTTTCTTTGGTATTTTAGCAGTTGATTGCATTATTTCCCCCTAATCACCAAAGTGAATTCAAGCTTTCAAATTTCTTCTGCAGAAAACAATATTTCTTAAATTTGATCTCATATTTTAGGAAGGTAAGGTGAATAATATTTAAATATTAACTATTTTATCTTATTAACCATATAAATAAAATTGAAGGCATTATCTCAATACAATGAAATATTCTTAAGAGCATCTTTTTTTCAGAAATAGTATTTTGTGAATAAAATCTTCCTCTAAGTTAAATTGGAGAAAATCTTTTGAAGTTGCTTTTATTGAATTCAAACCCCACAGCCCAGAAAAATTACACTCTGAGATACTTGGAAAAAATATTGGTGAAAGAATATATGCTACTTGAGTATAGGGACTATCCCCACCTCCCACTGCCACCTTTCTATGCACCCTATAAGTCATGACAAGTTATCTTTCCTTTTTTGACATGTTTACTAGACTGGTAGATTAAACAAGTGCTGTAGGTAAGTTTGCCTTTTGTGATTTTAAGAAAGCAGGGAAAAATATCTCATACTATTTTTTTTGGACAAAGTAGAGAAATGTGGAGTAAATACTAGTAGAGTTAGGTGGGATCAAAACTTTTTCTATTAGTATACCATGAACACTTACCAATGGCTCAGTGACAATTTGGAAGGACATCTTCAGTGGAGTTCCCTAGAGATCTGTCTTTGATCTGTTTCTATTTAGCTTTTTTTTTTTATCAAAGTCTTGGATAAACACATAGATGAAATGCTCATAAAATTTTTACAAAGCTTAGAAGGATAGCTATTTACTGCAGGATACAGAATCAGAATACCCAAAATTCTCAACAGTCTATAACTTTGGAAGAATTCTAAGATGAAATTTAATGATAATAGATATAATAGTTTTATATTGGGGTTTAAAAAGTCAACTTCACAAAATACAAAACTTTCCAAAACACATTTGTCTAAATGATCTGGGTTTTAATATACTTAATTTAATATGAGCCAATAATGTAATATGGTAGCTAATGTAATCCTATGTAACCCCACACTGCATTAAGATATGAATAATGAAATGCTCTATTTTGGTGAGAACAGATCTGGAGTATTGTGTTCAGTTCTGGATATCATTTTTATGGAAAGATAATGATAATTTAAAGAAAGTTCAGTGGATGGTGATGAATGCAGTGAAAACCCTTATAAGAACTGATTAAAAGAACTAATGATGACTGTCCTAGGGAAGAGGAGACTTAAATATATTTATGGGGAAGAGGAATTAGACTTTTTTTGCTTTGTCCGAGATTACAGAATAGGAATAATGGGTGGAAGTACTAAAGAGACAAATTTAGTTTTGACATAAGGGGGAAATTTTTTCTAATCACAGAAACTATTGACAAAAGTGGATTGGGTTATTGTTCCAGAATTGGATATGACTTTAATCAGGAGAAGCTGTGGTAGTAGAGAAAGAGCCTCTGAGCTTGACAGATATGAGTCCAAGGTCAACAACATATGCTGTCTCTTTGACCATGCAACATTTTTGTGCCCTAGGCTACCATCTAGGATTATATATTGTAAAACAATAACTAATATGAAATGCTTTTAGGAAAGTATTTTCCTAAAATTCTGGGAATTTCCAACATCAGAGAAAGTACATATTCAGACAATTATAAAACCGTATATTTATAACTGCAAGAGACTTAAAAATCATCTAGTTGAACTCTCTTATTTTATTGATTCCTGCAAAGGAGTTTTTCAAGAAAATGTTAAATGAGAACTTGAATATTCTTTAGCCAAAGAATTTGATGTTGAGAATTTTTTTAGCTCTGGGATTTTGTGATTTGTTTCTCCTTGTTGGTCTATTTTCAAGGAGTAATAATGACAATATCACAATGCTTATCTTGAGATTGTCTAATAGGCAGATATATGAAGAACATCTTTAGAATTTTATGCTTCTTATTCTTGAGTTATTTTTGTCATGTCAGATTTTTCAAGACCCCATTTCTTGGCAAAGATACTGGAGTGATTTGCTATTTCATTCTCTATGAATGAACTTTATCAGCTCAAAACTGATAAAGAAATGAGGTAAACAGGATTGAATGACTTGTCCAGGGTCACACAGTTGGTAAGTGTCTGAGGCTGGATTTGACTTCAAGTCCTAACTATAGGACTTCATTTTATTGTGCCAGCTAGCTTCCCATTTTAAATAATATTAAATTCAGACTGAGTAAAGAGGAAATTAGAATAGAGAATACTGAGAGAATTTTCTATCAATGAGCTTAAATTGTGATCTCCTAAGATGATATTTTCAAAACATCAGATGACAAAAATACCTTAAGGATATCTAACATTTCCAGTGAGACAGTGAATTCTATCTATCAAAATATTTAATGCATTAAAATAAAATAGTGCCATTTTAAAAGAGCCTGTTGGATGTCTTAAATGATTTTCTTTTTGAATATTACTAAACCAAAATCTTATTTCAAAATGTCATTGTCAGATTCTAGATGAGTTTCTTATCTATATGTAGTGGTTTTACTTACAGTGATAAAAAGAGAATGTTTAACACTGGTGAAGATAGAAGTTCAAAGATGGACGAGTATCATCCCCCTAGAAACAAAACCATAACAATAATCCATTCATTTATTCATTACCCAGTGGAATACATATAACTTGAAAGTAGGGGCTGTCTCATTTGTAATTGTATCCCTAAAGTCTATCATAATATATGAAAAATGTTAATAAATTATATTTTCTTTATTGACTAATTGATATGCTATTTAGGGTTCTCAATTTTAAGTGATTTAACTTTTCCAGAAAGAGCTGATAATAGAACTGGTCATTTTGATGCTCTCTTCTCTGTAAAAGGAAAACTTGTCCATTCTTAACTATATGACAGTTTGAAATCTAAAGGTAATCATTGTGTGGTATCTATCCAGACTGAAACCTTTTGATTCAAGGACCATGATTTAATGGTATGGGCACTCAGTCCACATACCACAGCATCCTTTATATTAGTTCTTGTGGTTGAAACAAATTAATTCATGACCATTTCTCTACTGATGCACTCCTTTGTGTTTTATCAGCACTGCCTTTGAGAAACTATTCAGTTGCAAATCATGAATGCCTAGAAAATGAATTTTGTGGATCAGAGTATTTTAGAACTAGAAGGAACATTAGAGATTATTGTCATATTTAAAGGTGAGGTATCTGAATCTTAGAGAGGGAAAGTGACTTACCTAAGAATACATTGTGCTTACCAAGTAATTAGCACAGTATCTGGAACATAATAAAATCACTGCTTCTTAATATGTTGGTCTTACTAGCCTATAACTATCAGGACAAAGATCAGAACTCCTTTATTCCTATTGTAAATCCAGGTTTCTTTTTTTTACCACATCATGCTGCTTTCTTGAGAGAAGAAAAAAAATGAAGTTCAAGGTTTAGATAATGTACACAGCATCAAAGGAAAAATTAAGTGCTAATAATATATAATGCTATTATAAGAAATGGATTCTTTTAAGCCAAGTTCTCTTTCTCTTGATAGACCCGGCAGAATAAAATGGAGAACTATTCATCAATCAAGAGTCTGGCTAGGTCAAACATTTTGGTCAAGCAATGTTAGTAATTCCATCTACCTGCACTATAATTTATTACAAAATTAATGCCATAACATGCAAGGCCACTGTAAGATAAAAGTCATTGTTAACCTAAGGGAGGAAATGTGGAATTCACTTTTTGCAACATGAGAAGATTAAAACCTTCTAGTCAATAGGTTTTAGAAATGATTCACTTCTCACAATTGAAAAAAGGACCTTGAACAAGGCCATTTAGACTTTCTCGATCTTTGGCACGTCTATCTATCTATCTATCTATATGTGTGTGTGTGTATAAAAATACACATATGTATATATATGGTAATTTTAAAAGTGGACAATGTTCTCTTTAATAAAAGTTCTGTCAGAGAAAAAGAATGTTATAAAGTTAAGAATTTCAAAAAAGGGATTTTTAAAAAGTATAACGAGTTTGAGTATTTTTAGTACATTATTTTTATTTAATTTCTAAATAACTTTACAAAATAGGTAGGTGACAAATCTCTTTAGAAAATCACCATTATAATAAAAGCTTTGTTGATGCTACTTAACAGATTTTTTAACAAAATGTTGACATTGAACTCTTCATATTCTTTTTTTTTTTCCTTGGGGCAGAAACTGAACTAACTTTCACACTTATGGGACACAATATTCTTCTATCTACCCTCATAACTATTTTACTCCTACACAGCTCACTTTCTCTACAGGTTTTTCAAAGTTCCTCTGATCTTAGATTCTGGATAAAGAGATTTTTCCTTTTTTTGTATCTATAACTTATATATCAGTTATTTTGGTAACCCTGTAGTGCATAAACTACAAGTTTTAGATTATGGAAGACATGTGGTTTCAAATCCTGTTTTTGACACTAGGTGCATCAAGTAAGCAATTTTGGGGCAGTTTTTACATTTGTGAAATAGAAATAATAATGACTGACGTGTCACCCTCAAGTTATTGCAAAGTTAAATCAAATAATGTATGCAAATAAATTTTGAAAAGTTTAAAACAATACAAAAAAAATCAGCTATCATTAGATCACTCCAATGTGGGTAAAGATTAAGGATGAGTTTATCCACTATCTCTTCTAGCAAAATATTTACCAACTTTCTATACTTCAATAGATGAGGAAAACTCTACAAGTCTTTGAATAATGTTGAATTCTAATGATCAAAATTCCTGTTTCATCTTCCACAGAGCTGACAGACATAAACAATTAACAAACATTAACAATCTTTGAGCAAAACTTACAGAATAAATATTTAAGAGATGAGAGGGGCAGCTAGGTGACATTGTGGAGTTAGGAGGCTCAGAGTTCCATCTAGATTCAGATATTTAATAGCTGTGTGATCCTGAGCAAGTCTTTATATCTCAATTGCAACAGAGAGAGACAGAGACAGACACATACACACACTCGCACACACAGAGAGACAGAAATAAAAACAAGACAGAGACAGAGAAGAAACTCAGACAGACAGAGACAGAGAGAAACAAAAAGACAGAGAGAGAGAGACAGAGAAAAAAGAGACAGAGAAGAAAGACAGAGACAGAGAGACAGAAATAAAAAGACAGAGAGACAGAGACAAAGATAGAACAGAAAGACAGAGACAGAGAAGAAAGACACAGAGACAAAGACAGAGACAGAGAGACAGAGACAGACACAGAGACAAAGAGACAGAGACAAAAAGACAGAGACAGAGATAGACACACACAGAGACAGAGACAGAAACAGAAAGACAGAGAAGACAAAGAGAGACACAAAGACAGTTAGACAGAGATAGAGACAGAGACAAAGAAACAGAGAGACAAAAACAAAAAGACAGGAGACAGAGACAGACACATATAAAGAAAAAGAGAGAGAAAGAGAGACAGAAACTGAAAGAGAAAAAGAAAAAGAGAGAGAGAGAGACAAAGACAGAGGGATAGAAAAATAGCATATACAGAGAGAAACAAAGATACATAGAGAGACAGAGACATAAAGATGTATAGAACCACTTTATTGAGTAGAGGGACAATGGTGATGCCTAGGGACACTGTTCATTTGCTCAACAGATATATAACATTTTCCCTCCCTTTTTGCTTTGGACACCATCCTTAAACAGAGGTTCTAGAAAAATCTCCAAACAGAACGAGAGATTGCAGCATTGGAGGATACTTCCTAATTGAGAATTCTAGAGCTGGAGTGATCTTCCAAGATAAAGAAGTTTCTAGGGGAAATGGTAGATGTGTTTAGAGCTCAGCCAGGGAAGAAATGAATGGAAGTACTGAAAAGTTAAGGAAGAACAGAGGATGGCATGTCTTCTTGAATCCAAGTTTAGTATTCTATTGACTGTATCAGGCTACTATTATAATCCCAGAGTCGATTGGAATGCATCAGAAGTAGGGTTTAAAATCCAAGTCTTCTTGATACTAAGATGAATTCTCAGTTCACTGTACCACGATGTCTTTCTTTTGTTGTTGTTGTTGTTGTTGATTTTTGGTTATATATATTACATTCATTTTTTTTAGATATTTCCTTATGAATCATGTTGGGAGAGAAAAAAAAACAAAAAGGAAAAACCATGAGAGAGAAAAAACAGAAGAGAAAAAAAATTAACATAGCACATGTTGATTTTCATTCAGTTTCCATAGTTCTTTCTGGGTGTGGATGGTGTTTTCCATCCAAGGTTTATTGGAATTGCCTTGGATTAATGAGCTGCTGAAAAGTCTGTTATAATTAATCATAGCAGAATCTTACTGTTATTGTGTATAATGTATTCCCAGTTCTGTTTGTTTCACTTGGTATCAATTCATGTAAATCTTCCCAGGCTTTATAAAACCAGATTATTCATAATTTTTATAGAAGAATAATATTCCATTAATTTCATATACCACAGCTTATTCAGCCATTCCTCAATTCATGGGCATATACTCATTTTTCAATACTTTGCTGCCACAGAAATAGATGCTATAAATATTTTTGCACATTTGGTTCCTTTTCCTTCTTTTATGACTTTTTTTTAGGATACAGACCCAGTAGACTGCTGGATCAAAGAGTTTGATAGCCCTTTGGGGATAGTTTCAAATTGCTTTCCAGAATGATTGTGTAATTTCACAACTCCACTAACAATGCATTAGTGTCCCAGTTTTCCCACATCCCTTCCAACATTTATCATCATCTTTTCCTGTCATTTTAGCCAATCAGGTACTTCAGAGTTGTTTAATGTGCATTTCTCTAATCAATAGTAATTTAGAGCATTTTTTCATATGCCTATGATGGTTTTAATTTTTTCATCTGAAAATTGTCTCTTCATATTCTTTGACCATTTAGCCATTATGTCTTTCAACAGAATTGTATATATGCTTATACTATAAATGGGAATCATTCTCTTAGAGAAAAATCTTTAAGATCATATTTTAATTTAATTAATCAATGGAGCAAATTAATTGTTTCTTTTTCTCTTCTCATTTCTTGTCTTTTTTCTGTTTTCTTTTTTCCCCTCTTCTTTTTTCTTTTCTTTGTATAATCATTAAAAATATAGTAGGAATTTATTACGTTTATAAAATTTCAGTCAGTTGTGTGAATGAAAAGATGTAGTATGTAGTAAAAAATACTTGTATAGCTCTTTTGTTCTCACATTTTTATGAAGGATAAGTTAGATGAAAAAACATTATCAAAGATTATTATCAAAAGATTTTGTAGAAATGAGAAAAAAGATACATGGGTTGCTGATAAACTTTTAGTTATTTCTTTTCCTGTTCATAGGACCAAGGTATTGTAGTTCTAGGGCTAGAATGATATTGAAGCTATTTAGTGCAACCTCTTCACTTTATATTTATGAAAACTGAAGTCAGAGAGGTGAAGTGATTTATTCCTATTAAAGTAGTGTACTAGAGGTTCGGATAGAGTGATGAATTTTGAGATGGGAAAATCTAAATTCAAGTTCTGCCTCAGACACTTAATAGTTGTATGACTCTGGACAAGCCACTTAATCGATTTCACATTTGCTTTGTCATCTGTAAAACAAGGGTAATAGTAGTAGTAGTAGTAGTAGTAGTAGCAGCAGCAGCAGCAGCAGTAGCAGTAGTAGGAGCAGCAGCAGCAGCAGTAATAACAGCATCAATAGTAATAGCAGCAGCAGCAGCAGTAGTAACAGCAATAGTAGCAGCAGCAGTAATAGCAGCAACAATAGCAGTTGTTGTAGTAGCAGCAGCAATAGTAGCAGCAGCAGCAGCAGCAATAGTAGCAGCAGTAGCAGTAGCAATAGCAGCAGCAGCAGCAGCAATAGTAGTAGCAGCAGTAGTATTAATAATCTATCCATAGGATTGTTGTGAAAATCAAGTGAAATGAGCTATTTTTTTGGGGGGGGAGGTATATAAAGTAAACAATACAACTTGAAACACTACATATCGATAAAGAAGCAATTATAACATATAACTTCCCTGATAATAATATTATATGATATTTTTTATCCCTCTAAAATCTTATAACTTTATTGTCATTATGAAAATTAATCCTTGAGTGCCTTCAAATGGATCTAGAATGGATTTCTTCAGTATGAGTTTGCTTAGGATTCTGCTGCTTTTCCTAACTCCATCTTCTAATGTTTTGTTCCTATTTCTTCAAACAGAATATTAGGCATTTAATACTATGTAAACAAAGTATTAATTCTAATAATTGTCTTTATCAAATAAAAATGTCTTAAAGTTTGGTTCTTATGGCAGATTGTCTTGTGCCTGAGAAACAACCTAGCTAACTCCAGAGAAGCTCCTCAACAGAAAGTAGGCTTTCTGTGATGAAATGATGAACTTATTGATTATAGTGACCTATGGAATTGACAAAATACTACATGACTCTCATTACCATGTGGCTCTTTTCCTCTTTCACAAAAACAGTTGTGGCAAAGAGGTAGATAGGGACAAAGAATGAAGTTGTGGACTTTGTCCAATATTGATTTAACAGCAGTACTCCCAAGACTTCAATCTTGCTTTCTAGTCTGTCTATTGCAACTATTACAATTATATTCTAGGGAAATAACCTTTTTTAAATATGTGACCTATCAGCTTCTTCTAAAAGTGCTGAAACTCTTAATTCATCAAGCTTAGAAAAGAAAGCTCTATTCAATGAGTTCTCAAAACTATAAAGATAATTTAACATCAGACCACAATATAACTATCAATGAAAATGACATTAAAGAAGGTGAATTCCATCTAAAATCTAGATAATTGCCAAAGATGGCAAAAGATGGATAGAATGGCAGAGAGCTTGTGGAAAGATGTGGAATGTTAATGCATTGTTGATGGAAACATGAATTAATCTAATCCTTGAAAGCAATTTAGAATTATTCAAAGAAAATGACTAAATTATCCATACTCTTTGACTTAGAGATTCGACTATTAGGAATATGCCCCTGGGGGGGATGTCAATGATAAAAATAAAGTTGCTACATACTAAACTGTGGTATTTCCATAATCTTTTATTTTTTCCAAGATATATCAGAGTAAAAGAAAATAGTCCTATACATTCTCATTGCTTTATGGTAAAAGCCCAAGATTGGGTCATATCAGAAATAATGGGTCTCATTAAAGATGAGGTACATGTAGCCACTTAACAGTGTGGCAGTTAGGTTTTCATTAATTCTAGTAGAAAAGCTGAATCAACTGTTCAGAGAATTTGTTTGGCCTCTAAGAATTGAAATTGGGGTTTTAAGGAGTGTAGAAAAGTCATGACTTCATGAATCTTTACTTCTTTTATCAATTACACTATCAGCAATTAGATGAGGTTCTAATTATGATTTCTTCAACTGCTGAAATAACCGATCTCTGTACTTACAATTTTCCTTGTTTCTATCTACCTTAAATATTGCTGCCAGAAAAATCTCCCTGATGTACAGCTTTAATCCTAATACCACCCCAGACCTCCTGACCAATGTCTAAATTAGCTTCATATTAAAGTTTTCCATAATCTTCTAATTTTCTTTCCAGTCCTGTCTTACATGATTGACCTTGGAAGGCATAATTTTGCCAAACTATTCAATTCTTCCTTTCCTGAACTCTTGTACTTTTTCTATCTACTTTGTCCTCTATAACTGTGATGGTTTTCCTTTTCTTATTGCTCTGTCCATAGAAAGCCTTCAAGTTCAAACTCTAATGTTCTCTTACCTATGAAACTACTTGATATCTCCATCTGGAAATTTCTCCTTTTTTACCATAGCTATGCAAATATCATTTTTTGGTATTATAATTATTCATTGGTCAGTGAAAGAATATTAAGTCTCTACTATGTGCCAGGTACTGTGCTTAACAATTTGGATGCAAAGAAAGGCAAAATGGAGTCTTTCTTTGCATCCATCTGATCTTAAGGAGCTCACAATCTAATGAGAGAGAAAACATGTCAACAACCACATATAAATAAGATCTATTTAGGTTAAATTAGAGCTAGACAAGAGAGGGAAGGAACTGGAATGAAAGGAAATAAGGAAAGGCTTTCATATACTTTATGGTATATGTACTTTAGCTGGTACTTTTAGAAAGCCAGGGAAGTCAATGATGAGGATGGAGATGGAATGACTAATTTGAAAAATGTCAAAGAGCCCATTACCTACAGATTTCAGAATAAGGGATGGGTATGGATTGTAAGGTGCAAAGTGTAAAATATAAGGAGACCAGAAAATGCCGGTGGGTAGAGGCAGGTTATGAGGGGCTTTGAATACCTAACATAGGATTTTATATTTGATACTGGAGATAATAGCAAACCATTGAAGTTTAGTGTGTGTGTATGTGTGTGTGTGTGCGCGTGTGTATAAAACATGTGCATATATTCTATCCTATTTAGTCAGTTATTAACACCTAAGGAGAGGGACTGTCTTTCTTATATTTGTAGCATCTCCATAGTGTTATACACAAATTAGTCACTTGCTAAATATTGTTGAATTGAATAAACTAGATTACACATTTAAAGTCATATTACAATTTATAACTTATTCCTTCACTTCATACAACTAACTAAGTAAATTATGGATGATTTGGAATCTGCCTGAGTAGAAGGAGTTCCCACACCCAGAACTCCCAAACTTAGAGCACCTTTGGTCCTTGATGGGACAGTGACTAACTTGAAAAGTAACATAAAATCTTTATGGAGGTACCTAGATAGCATAATGAATAGAAGGTTGCATCTGGAGTCTGAAGGGGGAGTTTAAGTGTAAAATTAGGCATTTATCAGCCATATGAATGTGGATAATTCCTTTAATTATCATTTTCCTCAATGTACCCATCTATCAAATGATGGAATAATAGCACCTATCTCTCATACTTATTGTGAGAATAAAATGAAATAATTCTTTCAAAGCACTTTGCAAAATTTAAAGCATTTCATAAATGTTAACCATTCTTCTTATTTTTGTGGTTATTAGTATTATCTTGTTTTGTTTTTCAATTAACAGGTATTTATTTTTTCCTCCTCCAACCCTGCCCCTGATTCAGAGAAAAAAAGAAATAAAACACTGATAATATATATGTATATATTTGTTTTGTTTGACGATATATAATATATATATGCACATATACCCATACACATATAAGCATAATCAAACAAAACAAATTTGTATCATTCTATGTCTTGAAACCCATCACTTCTCTATCAGGAGGTGAGTAGTATAGTTCACTATCAGTTCTTTGGAATCAGGGTTGGTCACGAGATAGATTTAAGTTCTTAAGCCTTTCAAATGTGTTTGTCTTGACATTGTTGTTAATGTATAAATTATTTTCTTAGTCTTTATGCTTAACTTATAAAATAATAGTAAAAATATTGCCCCAAATTTGGACAGATAAAATCATGAAAGTATTGTATTGTAATATTGTAGGACAATTGTATTGTAGGTCAAGCGAAGACACAAAATTAATTCCTTTCCCAAAAAGTAGATTCACTTTAGAAAAATGTAACAAAGACAATAAGTGTTTATTTTAATTCAACAAAGGCAGGAAGTCAATTAGGGAATCAGTGCAACCCACTGATAAGCACAATAAAAAGTGTGCACTGTGAGATGAAATGAATTAAATAGTGCCTTGGTGTCATTCTCAGTGACAGACTAAGTTGAATGAACCATTGGTTTGACCCAATATGGTATTGATTATGTTGAAAATTAGAAACCTAAATAGAAAAACACATATTTAATGAAAAGTCAGTCAATCTCATACGTACATACATCAGACATAACCTGGAAGTTCAGTTCCAAATATGCTGGAAAGACTAGGGTCTTTGATAGTATAACTTTTGCAATTGTGTTCCCTTCCACCATGGAATGAGAGTGGGAAAGGGAGAAAAATACTCTTATATGTTATTACTATAAGAAAATTGTCTGTAGCTGAGAATTCAAGAGCTATTTCACCAGTTCTACAGTATCAGTTAAGCAAAACAAAAGATGGTGCAGCTGGCAATTAGAGTATAATGCAACAAGCCTTCAATTAATACCAGTGGTGAAAGTCAGTTAACTAACATTTAGTAAGTGCTACTATGTTGTACTTAACACAGTCTTCAAGCTACATATTGGAATTTTTGAGGGTCTCAGATGACATCCAATATTCCATACAATAAATCTCTATAAGCATTCTTTTTTTTATTTAATAGCCTTTTATTTACAGGTTATATGCATGGATAACTTTAAAGCGTTATCAATTGCCAAACCTCTTGTTCCAATTTTTCACCTCTTACCCCCACCCCCTCCCCTAGATGACAGGATGACCATTAGATGTTAAATACATTAAAATATAAATTAGATACACAATAAGTATACATGACCAAAACATTATTTTGCTGTATAAAAAGAATCAGACTCTGAAATATTGTACAATTAGCTTGCGAAGGAAATCAAAAATGCAGGTGGGCATAAATATAGGGATTGGGAATTCAATGTAATGGTTTTTAGTCATCTCCCAAAGTTCTTTCTCTGGGCATAGTTGGTTCAGTTCATTACTGCTCCATTGGAAATGATTTGGTTGATCTCGTTGCTGAGGATGGCCAGGTCCATCAGAACTGGTCATCATATAGTATTGTTGTTGAAGTATATAATGATCTCTTGGTCCTGCTCATTTCACCCCGCATCAGTTCGTGTAAGTCTCTCCAGGCCTTTCTGAAATCATCCTGTTGGTCATTTCTTACAGAACAGTAATATTCCATAATATTCATATACCACAATTTATTCAGCCATTCTCCAACTGATGGACATCCATTCAGTTTCCAGTTTCTAGCCACTACAAAAAGGGCTGCCACAAACATTCATGCACATACAGGTCCCTTTCCCTTCTTTATAATCTCTTTGGGATATAAGCCCAGTAGTAACTGCTGGATCAAAGGGTATGCACAGTTTGATAACTTTTTGAGCATAGTTCCAAACTACTCTCCAAAATGGTTGGATTCGTTCACAACTCCACCAACAATGCATCAATGTCCCAGTTTTCCCACATCCCCTCCAACAATCATCATTATTTTTTCCTGTCATCTTAGCCAATCTGACAGGTGTGTGGTGGTATCTTAGAGTTGTCTTAATTTGCATTTCTCTGATTAATAATGACTTGGAGCATCTTTTCATATGACTAGAAATAGTTTCAATTTCTTCATCTGAGAATTGTCTGTTCATATCCTTTGACCATTTTTCAATTGGAGAATGGCTTGATTTTTATAAATTAGAGTTAATTCTCTATATATTTTGGAAATGAGGCCTTTATCAGAACCTTTGACTGTAAAAATATTTTCCCAGTTTATTGCTTCCCTTCTAATCTTGTCTGCATTAGTTTTGTTTGTACAAAAACTTTTCAGTTTGGTATAATCGAAATTTTCTATTTTGTGATCAGTAATGATCTCTAGTTCTGCTTTGGTCATAAAGTCCTTCCCCTTTCACAGGTCTGAGAGGTAAACTATCCTGTGTTCCTCTAATTCATTAATAGTTTTATTCTTTTGCCTAGGTCATGAACCCATTTTGACCTTATATTGGTGTACGGTGTTAAGTGTGGATCAATGCCTAGTTTCTGACATATTAGTTTCCAATTTTCCCAGCAATTTTTATCAAACAGTAAGTTCTTATCCCAAAAGCTGGGGTCTTTGGGTTTGTCAAAGACTAGGTTGCTATATTTGTTGACTGTTTTATCCTTGAACCTAACCTATTCCACTGATCAACTAATCTATTCCTTAGCCAATACCAAATGGTTTTGGTAACTGCTGCTCTATAATATAGTTTTAGATCTGGTACAGCTAACACCTTCATTTGATTTTTTCATTAATTCCTTGAAATTCTTGACCTTTTGTTTTCCATATGAATTTTGTTGTTATTTTTCTAGGTCATTAAAATAGTTTTTTGGGAGTCTGATTGGTATAGCGCTAAATAAATAGATTAGTTTAGGTAATATTGTCATCTTTATTATATTTGCTCGCCCTATCCAAGAGCATTTGATATTTTTCCAATTGGTTAGATCAGACTTAATTTGTGTGAAAAGTGGTCTGTAATTTTGCTCATACAGTTTCTGATTTTCCCTTGGCAGATAGATTCCTAAATATTTTATATTATCAGTAGTTACTTTAAATGGAATTTCTCATTGTAACTCTGACTGTTGGATTTTGTTAGTGATATATAAGAATGCTGATGACTTATGTGGGTTTATTTTATAACCAGCAACTTTGCTAAAGTTGTGGATTATTTCTAATAACTTTTTAGTAGAATCTCTGGGGTTCTCTAAATATACCATTATGTCGTCGCATTCTTAAAAAGTAGTTATTACACCTAAACTCAAATATTTTCAGTGATGGACTGATTAACTTCTTTATGAGGCATAATTGGTTCCAATTTCTTTGCAGTTTTCTACTTCTGTAATTCTTTTACTCTCTACCCATCTTTTCTTTTACCACTGTCATTTCCCAACTCCAGACCTTCATTACCACCTGCCCAGACCATTGTAAGAGCCACGTAAGAGCCAACTAACAAAGATATGATCATAAGATTTAGAGTTCAATGAGATTTTAGGGATTGAGTCCAACATCAAATCTCTCTCTTCTCCATTCTGTCCTTCACATTGCTGCTGGTATAATTTTTCTTATGTACATATTTGGCCATCTTACTGTAGAGGGCCAGAACTCTGGAGAAGTATACTTGAAACAAATATACTTACAACAAGGTGTTAACTCAGTGGAACTGATGCGATAGTTCTCTAGTTTACATATATTTAGTACTTAGTATGGTGATATAATGGTTCTCTAGTTCACACATATTCAGTGTGCTGTAATGATGTAATTGTAATAGGGTATTTACGGGCTGAGAGGACTGGAAATGAGACATTCCATCTTTGACCATCATCCTGGTGGCTCTCCTGCCTCCTGCTCTCCTCCACTAAGTTCATGACTGGGTCAGATTGTGACATATACAGAGTGTGAAGGAGACAATAAAAACTTTAGACTCTATTCCTGTCCATCCTCATGGTGACTATCCTGCTGAGACTAAGGCCTGTCCAGAAGACCTCCAGAAAGTAACCTGAACATTACATCTTACTTTCTGCCTACAAAACTTGATTGTCTCTTGTGGCATTATTGTTGAGTCTTTTTAGTTGTGTCCAAATCTTCATGGGGTTTTCTTGGCCTCAAAACTGGAATGATTTGCTGGAAGAAAAGTCCAGCTCATTTTACAGATGAGTAAATTGAGGCAATCAGAGTTAAGTGACTTGCCCAGGTTCACGAAGATAGTAAGTGTCTGAAGCCAGATTTGAACTCGGGAAGATGAATCTTTCTGCCTCCAGGCCTACTAACTGTGCAACCTTGATGCCTTCCCATTGTGTTCTAAATTAAATTTAAATTTCTTTGATTGGTATCCAATGTTTTTCTAATCACAATCTGTTAAGCACACTACTTTTCTAGACATATTTCATACTATCCCCTTCACATGCACTGATGTATGGCTCATATATCACCTTAACAAATACAGTGTTGTCCCACTTCCTGTTTTTGCTTATCATAATACAGTCCCTCATGACTCTTGCCCATTTGCCAATCTCTATGTGTTGCAATTCTACATATTCTTTAAAGTGCAATTGAAAAACTGTTTCTACTGAAGTTTTCTCAGAGCTGCTCCTCTCAATGTACCCACTACATCTTTATCCATCTAAAGAATCAACAATTGCACTTAAAAAAGACCATACAGCCCTCTTTGTAGTGTTTAGAAACTGGAAACTGAGTGGATGCCCATCATTTGGAGAATGGCTGAATAAATTGTGGTATATGAATATTATGGAATATTATTGTTCTGTAAGAAATGACCAACAGGATGATTTCAGAAAGGCCTGGAGAGACTTACATGAACTGATGCTGAGTGAAAAGAGCAGGACCAGGAGATCATTATATACTTCAACAACAATACTATATGATGACCAGTTCTGATGGACCTGGCCATCCTCAGCAATGGCATCAATCAAATCATTTCCAATGGAGCAGTAATGAACTGAACCAGCTACGCCCAGAGAAAGAACTCTGGGTGATGACTAAAAACCATTACATTAAATCCCCAATCCCTATATTTATGCCCACCTGCATTTTTGATTTCCTTCACAAGGTAATTATACAATATTTCAGAGTCTGATTCTTTTTGTGCAGCAAAATAACGGTTTGGTCATGTATACTTATTGTGTATCTAATTTATATTTTGACATATTTAACATCTACTGGTCATCCTGCCATCTGGGGGAGGGGGTGGAGGGTAAGAGGTAAAGAATTGGAACAAGATATTTGGCAATTGTTAATGCTGTGGGGTTACCCATACATATAACCTGTAAATAAAAGGCTATTAGATGATGAAGACTAAAAATAAATAAATAAATAAATATCTTCATAATGATAATAAAATTTACAGCAATAGGACTGAAAAAAATAAAACAAAATAAAAAAGACCATAAACATCTCACTTTAGTACTTATCAGGTGTCATCGAAGCAACAGTGAATATAAAAAATAGGAATTATTCTATAATCTGATATTGTGGGTTTGATTTTCAACTCCTCTACTTACTGGCTAATTTTTTTCTGGGCCAGTAGAATGAATATTGAATCTAAAATGAGGAATTCTGGGTTCATATTCTGGCTCTGTCACCTATTGCCTGTGTGACTTTAGACAAGTCCCTTACTCTGTGTGTACTTTTGTTTTCTCATCTGAAAAATGAGGGATTGTAGTAGATGGCCTTCAAAGCTCTTTTTCAATTCTAAATCTATTATCTAATGATCCTTAGGTAAAGTCATGCCTTAATTTCCTCTCTTATAAAATAAGGAGCATGGATAACATAAATTCTAAGACTTCTTTCACTTCTAAATTCTTTGGGTTTTGTATTATAATTATGAATGTGTTTTAGCTCCTGCTAGATTGTATATTCCATGTGATCAGATAGCATACCTATTTAACCTCACTATCTCATTTATTACCCTCTGTATATTGCAGGTGTTTAATAAGAATTGGCTAAATTCAAAGTTTCTAGGTAAGATATTTTCAGATATTTATTGGAAAAACTTAATTGGTATTAAGATTATTTAATGACATATAACAAAATAAAAGTAGCAGAATGCTTTTTCAAATTTTCTCCATTTTTGACTTTGTACCCCTAAGAAGCAGTAGCATCAAATGGATGAAAAGTTGGCCTTCAAGCTAGAAAGCTCCCTTTTATGTTTTACTTCTGATTCACATTAGCTACATGATCTTGTGTAAGTCACTTCATTTCTTGACTGTTTAAGTAACTCTAAAACTGTAAGTTCCAAAGAAGTTGCTAACCTAGATTTCAAGAAAAAAGATTCCATTCTTTGGAGTTTTTACATAAACATATAAAATCACAGATCCTTTATTCTTATTTATCTCTGGAACCTAGCACAGTACCTTGTACATGATAGGTCCTCAGTAAATAATTTTTGAATTGTGTAATTTTTTCAGAGATTGTATAAAACAGCATTAAAATGACAACAAATAGTATCATTAGAATACTGCTGGTAATAGTTAACTAGTAGATAATGATTTGGATAATAAAACTTTAATAGAGAGATTTATAAAATGACAGTACAGCATTCATAACAATTCAGGTATACTTTCACTTTGATACTTTTTCCTGGTAATGGTGAATTCTAGAAGATATACTTCTGGAAAAGATAAAATATGGCCAAAGTCACTTTGTGTCATTGGCATCAAATGGTATTCATTTAGGGCCCTTGTAGAATGATTCTGTGTACTGAAGCAACTAGTGTGTAGTTCTTGCCCTACAGAGCAGACAGTATCAAAAGCAATGGTATTAATATAAACATGCATGTGATTTGATAAATGTAATCATGTTAAGTTGGAAAAGGAATTCTGTTATTCCTAGGGCTTACAAAAATTAGAATAGAGAGCAGGACCTTCAGGGTTTTTATGTCTAGGAATATGTTTTGGATACAACTTTGTCTAGGGAGTATAGTGATGCCCTTTTCTGTAATTTTTCCAAGACCACAATTATTGAGTCACAGGTTACTTTATTATGCCTTCCCAGTACCTAATGTGGGTCTCCAAAATACAAATAGGGTAGGTAAAGAGGTATAATAATTAGAGAAATTTTCTGAGTCTCATTTTTAGAGTGTTCTGAAAGAATATTCAATTGAAACTGACAGTTTAGTACCTTTGACTGACTAAAGATGGAGTCATTAAAATGAGTCTTTCTTGAAGAAGGACTTTCTTTCCTGTAGAAGATTAGACTTTTTATTGGAACTTAAGGAATTTAAGGAACTCAATAGACAGAAATAAGGAAGGAGGGCATTACAGATATTGAACGCCACAGAGAAAATACTAGGAGCTGATAAAAGAGTGGATGGCAGATGGGAAAAGATTGGAAAGGGAGGAGGAACCTAATTATGAAGGACTGAATTATCAATCAACCAACATTCATTTATTAAGCATCTACTACATGTAAACATGCTAAGTAATGGGGATACTATGAGGAAATGATCCTTGAATTCAAGGAATTTATGTTCTAATGGGGAGAAATAACATACACACACATATAGATAGATAGATAGATAGGTAGATAGATGGATTTAAATATATACACTGAATGGAAGGTGACCTGGGGATAAAGTGCATCAGTGCCTGGGATGGAAAAGATCAAGAAAGGATTAATATAAAAGGTGATACTTGAATTGAAGAACAGTTTTGAGAGGCAGAGGTGAAGAAGGAAGAACTTTGAAGGCACAGGAGCTAGGTATGGGAAGGACAAGAAGGCAGTATATTGATCGTAGTGTGTGTTGAATGGCAATTAGTCAGTTTTGCTAATAGGAATGAATACTTTGTTGTGAAAAACTTTAAATGGCATGAGAAGAATCTACTTTTTAATCCTAGAATCAGTAGGGTAGCACAAGAATTGATTGAGTGTGGGATTGGGTTTACGAGATCAGATATGCTTTAGGAAAACTATTTTGGTGGCTATGGAGAAAATGGATTAGAGAGGAAGGAGTGAGTATTGAGGAAACCAGGTAAAAGGCTATCACAATAGTTCAGGAAAGCTGATCAGGGAGTGAAGAGAGGACTTATACAAGTGATGCAAAGATAGAAATAAAAGATTTGGCTACTTGGTATATATGTGGGGATTGAGAATAAGGAAATAAGAATGACACAGAGGTAGAGAAATTGGATAACTGGAAGTATAATGGTTTCCTAAAATTCCCAGTAATAATATGGAAATTCTGAAGAATGGTGGGTTTGAGGTTGAGGATCATTTGTTCTATATAAGACAAGCTGGCTTTGATATGCCTCGGTTATATTGGATCCAAAAGAATAGTAAGTATCAGAGGGGTAGAACTCATAAAAATCAATTCAATTCAATCCAATGAGCACTTATGGACTTCCCTCTGCAATGCATATGAATCCCACTTCTTATTTTCTGATCATAATTAGGTAACTCAGAGAAAAAAGAGCTTGGCAGAAACAGTTAATACTTGACTGACTTCCAAATCCATTTATAAAAATTACTAAATAGTGGATGAACATGATAGAAAACATGGAGATTTATCAAACTTGGAAATGAACCTCAAAGTCCATGAAGTAAAGCAAACAGTGATGTGATATCAGAAACCTCTCCAGATGTAGTACCCATGCTCAGAACTTCAGTCAGCTGAAGCTCATGCTGCATAATTACTTGAAGTAGTTTGGTCAAAGGCCATCGAAGCCAATAAGAGCTGACACAGTAGACTTCACTGAATCAAGATAACATGATACAGCAGCTAATTGGACTTGGAGTTAAAAACCTGGGTTTGTGAAGTAGTTAAGACAATTACTAAATGAGTAATTGTGGTCAAGTCCTTAAAATTTTTCAGCTTCAGTTTCCTCACCTGTATAACAGGAATAACCATATATATATAATTAGAATAATAATACCTCCCAGGGTATTTTTGTTTTAAGTGAAGGATTTTTAAAACCAGAAAGTACTATATAATATGAAGTGTTTATGTGATTATTAGTGGTTAAAACATCTCAAGGTGAAGGAATGTATAGTAGGTAGCATGATTTATTTTAAGTGCTAGTTTTGGAATCAGTTGAGAACTGTTATTGAATCCCCTTCCGACACCATCCACATTTGTAGCTCTGCTCAAGCTACTCCATGAATTTCAAGTCTCTGATATCACATCACTGGTTTACTTCAAAGGTCTTGAGGTTTATTTTTTTTACTCTGATGAATCTCCATGCTTTCTATTCTATTCATCATTACTGAATAATTTTTATAGATGGACTTGGAAGTCAGCCAAACATTAACTCTTTATTCTGAGCTCTTTTTCTCCTACTAAGATGCCTAAATGGGATTTTTATGTCATGCAAACAGAGAGCACTCAATAAATGCTTACTGGAATGAATTAGAAATGACCTTTGTGAGCTCTATCCCTCAGAAGATTACTGAGTTTTAGTTTCTTCAACTGTAAAAGAATGATAATAATAAAATATTATTTTCCTTACAGAGCTATTGGGATTATCAAATATGTAGAAAACATTGTACAAATATACATTAATATAAAGATGTATATATGTATATTACATATTTATATGTTCTATATATTAGCATATTTTATATGTTGAGATATATGTCTATAATCTACCTATTTATTTATCTACCTAACCATATATTAATCTACCTACATACATACACACATATACATATCTAAGATCTGCCTCTGAAACATTCATAATTTTAACCTCTCAATTATTTGGACAACTCTCTAAAATTGTAAATTACAAACAAGATGATCTGCCTTGGTAATGGGAGATTCTTCATTTACAAATTTCTTTAAAATAATATCATCATAGGTCCAGTCACTATCTATCTATGTATCTATCTATCCATCTGTTGATCTATTGATCTATTCATGAATATAAATATACATATACATTCACATATATATGTTTTACATATTCATATATACATATTTCCTCCAAATACTGTTCAATTTGGAAGTAACTTTGTTGTTCACTCTCTGATCCTGTCTGGATGGTATGTTGTCTATTGCATAATGTTAAATAATTTTTACTTTTCTATTTTTTAAATAAAACTTCCTTTGAGGACATTTTGGTTGGAGTATTTTTAAGTAAAGAAAGTGGCATCTATTTCTTGGATGTTAAATGGAGAGATTTTTCCTAGTTCTCACTTAGTGACTCAAGCCAATAGAAGTTGCATGGTATAGGAAGTTGAAAGGGGCCTTTATTTGAAATCATATCTGGCTTTAAATTTTGATTTGACTATTAAAAAATAATTTAATAAACTTGGAAAAGTCTCTGCGACTAAGGGCATTAGATTGGATTATTTGTAAAACTCCATCCAAGTTCTATGATACTAGATAGGTTCCAAGATAGAACAAGAAAGAAGGTAAAGTGACATTGTATGCTCAATGGCATAACTTGATAAAGAACCTTTGATTTCTACTCTTATTTGATTGCAAGTAAGTTCCTACTACTAAAGAAGGGACGTATTATTCTAGTTGTGCTTCTTTCTCTTGGAAAGTACCCAAGGTTGACCTGGGTTCTTTTGCCATGTCATATTCTACATAATATGCACCAATTGAAGGAAACTCTCTAGCTTTAGGCAATTCTAGTTCTCTTGTTTAAAACAACAATGAAGACAACAAAACCTACCATGCTAGATTTATCCACATATCCATAAAAACCTAGCAACCAAAGGTATTATCTTTATTCAGAAGAAATATAGCACTTTTAAGGTTCAGAAACATATATAAAAATTGGGTTCTGAAATGGTCATTTTCCCCCTCAGCTATGCCATTATAGTGATCAGCCAAGCTTCTGCAAGGTAAATACTTTTGGAAAATAAGTGGAAATTTGCTGCAAATCAGTCCCTTTTGTGCATGGCCGCAGGAGCATGTTGAAATGTTTGGACACTAATACCCATTCATTTTCTTGGCTCTATAAATAAAAGCCGCCAGCTATGTGGCGGCCGTGAAATGGTATTCTTTGGGGCCCAGCAGGAAACCCCATCCTTATTACCACTGCAGGGGGCAGGACAGGCCCAAAATAGCAAGACAACTAAATCAAGACATTTTCAATGTCTAACAAAATGACTGTGTTTTAGAAAGAACCAAAAGGTTGGAAAAAATTGGACAGCTTTTATACTTGGTGTAATACCTTTGTTAAAAGAGTTCAGATGAGAAAGGGAATCTTTTAAAAATGCATAAGCATATTTCTGAATATCATTTAAAATTTCCAAAGATCTTAGGAAACTGCAAATCGAATGCACTAAGAAGTAGTCATCAGAAGACTTCAAACTGAAGACATCACATTTGAGGACCTTGGACCATGGATTATAAATGCAGTTCTTCAAGAAGTGTGTCTATTGTATTATTCTTGTAGATTTGAGGGGATAGTGGCAATAAAGGAGGGCAAAGAAGCTTTTCAAAGCTTTTGGCCTACAAGTCATTTTTAAGTTAAAATTTATTTTTTAAGGGAGTAGATTTGGACAAATTTCAGGTATGTAATACTATTATTTCTTTCATGCAAGGCAAAAATTATCCCATACTTTTCCTGAAAAGTATAAAGGCTCAATAATGATTTTGAAAAACAGGAAGAATGAAATATTTGGAGGTCATTCTCTCTCTCTCTCTCTCTCTCTCTCTCTCTCTCTCTCTCTCTCTTTGTCTCTCTCTCTCTCTATTTGGAGGTCATTCTCTCTTTCTCTCTCTCTCTCTCTCTCTCTCTCTCTCTCTGTCTCTGTCTCTCTCTCTTTCTCTCTTCTTCTTCTTCTTCTTCTTCTTCTTCTTCTTCTTCTTCTTCTTCTTCTTCTTCTCTCTCAAATGGACAACATACTACAGCTTTAGAACTAGAAGTGATCTTAGCTCATGCAGTCCCACATACTCATTGTGCAGATGAGGGGAAAACAACAACAACAACAAAACCTTAGATCCAGTTAGGTTAGATTAAGGCTTTTGATTACACAGATAGAAAACATCAGAGCAAGAATTTGAATCCAGCTCCTCTGATTCTTAATTTTGACACTTTCTATTATACTAAATTGGATTAAAAATAAATGCCATCTGTTATAATTGTGTATGATAGTTAAATATGGAACCTATTGGCAAAAACATGTGACTTTTTACTTTTTGTTGGAGAACCTTCCTTGGGAACAAACTATCAGTATCATGCTAACTATAAACATGGCTAAGTATATAACATACAGATGAGACTAAACAGACTCCTACCAGTTGTGATACCTAACTGTTTTGTATGATATAACGCTACAGGGCTGACATTATTGTAATTAAACATGCAAATGCTACTCATAATTCTGACACAAAGCAGTCATTTTGTGCTGTTGAAATTCACGAAATTTAAATGGTACAAGAATCTCACCAAATCTTTCCAAGTCTGACATTCACATCAAAAATTTTAAAGTCTTCAAAGTTGATAAACAAAGAGAAAAAAAAAAACAAGTTTTTCCCCCCTTATCTTCAAGCTTTTATGACTCAGACTTTAATGACAGCAATAAACATTACCTTACCCAATAAAAATTCCAGTCTTTCAGAGCTGGCACATAGTATGTTAACCACATCTGGTGACAACTGGAGCTAATTAATATCTTTATAGGTGTCTTCTACCCACTACAGTTTAAACAGAAATATTCAGGGGTGCTTACATCAAAGCCTGAGGCAATGCAGGGCTGTTGCTTGCTTTCTAGTTGGAACTGATAACAAGTAGATCCATTTTTATAGGATTGTAAAAGCTAAGTGTGGATATGGTTCATGTGGAGAAGCATTTTTCCCTATAGCTCTCCCAATTCAGGGCTAATGTTCATGTCTTGTCTGCTACAGGCTAGCTAGCTAGTTAGTCAGACATACGGACAGGCAGACAGATCAACCAGCAAATAGCTATGGTTAGACTCAGACAAAGCACACAGTGACCCAGACATACCAAATCATGCTTCTTTCAAAGATCTTCAAAATATGTTCTATCAAGCATTTGCTTGTGGCACAGATAAGATTTATCTATCAAGACTGAGTGAAAATTAAAAAGAAAGATGAAATAACACAAGTGCTGCTAATATGTGTTTTGAAGCGTACCAATCGGCCTAGTGCAATGTCACAGCCTTGGGCTAAATTTGCAGGTGGTCGAGAGTCTCCTTTTTTAAAAGGTTAACCCACAAAGAGCACACAAGCCCTTATCTGTGAATATGGGCCAGCACCCAGGGAGCTCCCCGACAATAAGAAAATAATGACATCAACCTGACCATGGTTAAGTACATAACATGCTGAAGGTTCACGGATGTGTAGCCTGGAACAATAAAGAAAAAATAAAGAAGCTTGTTTGGCTAGGCCCCAGCTGTTATTAGCCATGCTGTGAGATCAAGGAAAGGTATGATATGGACTGCCATTTCAATTGGGACCAGGTTAATCTCTCAATTTGAGGAAAAGAAAAACAAAACAAAACAAAAAAAGCATACTTCAGAACACAGTACTACATAGGGACCAAATGACAATATATCTATTTGCATAATCTGTTTAACCCTTTCCTAATAGAATCCATGTTTCCTATAAGGATGCTTTATTTCTTTGGAAAGTGCCGGAGGAGGGCTTGGGGAAACAACCCCAAATCAAATGCCTCATAGTTTAGTAAATGAGATGTGCTGTCTAATATACATTTAATATGTATAGCAGAAAGTTAGGGCTTAAAGTAGGAAAACTCTAACCCTGTAGATCAAAGGTGATGGCCATTTTTAGCAGGGAGTATATCATAAATGTGGATAAGAATCAGTACAAGTTTTGATTACGTAGAGAATTACTCTATAAACTTTGGGAAAGCTTTGCTTCATTGTATTAACATGGAAAATGAGGAAAACTTAAAGTTAAATCAATAGCATTTCTGAAAAAATTTATGTGCTTAACCTCCCCCTTCCCTAACAAAATCAGGTTAAGGACTTTAGATGTAAAATTTATATTGCCTAGTACACATGTAAATATATAACCAGGCATATTTCTGTGTGTGTGTATATGTAAAAAAGGAGGGAAAAAAGCTTTTATGAGAAAGGACCAAAATTCAGGTATGAATCTGACCTAATACCTTATAAAAACAATTCTATAATAAAACACACTTTCTGGGTAGAAGGAAGGTATGCTGAGTTTCCTCAGCGTCTTCACCCTCAAAATAATATGTTGTTGCATCTAAATATTTGGATTTTTAAAAATGCCAGCACCACACTATTGAAAGAATTTCAAAAGATAGGCATTAAGTTTATTCCTATTCTGGCTCAGAAACTAATTTGTTTGCATCTATTTCCTTAGCACTAATTTGAAATTTTACATGGAAATTATAACACAAGTTAAAAACTGAAAAATGAGCACATGGGTGAAGAAAGCTAAGAAATAAGGAAGAATGAAGAAAATGGTTGTAACTTTGCATTATTTCAAGCAACATATTAAATTTGAACTATAATTGTGCCTAAATACACAGAATGTTTTCACCTATTATTTTGATTAATAAACTGTTTCAAGCAAAAATGAAAACTTTTTCATTATTTATTTTAACTTTTAGCACAAATCTCTAAAAATTTTCACTTAAATATCATTTTAGTGAAAACTGTTTTGGGTATAGACATAGCCAAATACTCATGCAAGAATGAAAATGAAATCATTATTTCCTTGGGGGGGAAATCTCATATTTTATTCTTTTAAAAAGCTTTGAAAGTTATATTTGGTAGCTAGAAAGGGAAACAGAACATATTCCATGAGAATATCAGATCTAAAAGTGAAAGTAAAACTTGAAGGCCTGAGTCTTATGTACACATGCTGGCTAAAGCACTTGTTTGGGAATACTGATGATCAAGGTTCTGGTCCCAGGCCTGGCTGTGGAAATTAATTTATTAATTGGCACAATTGCTTGAATAGTTAATGAATTATGTGATCTTATAGTCTCCTCTATTGTATATATACACAGGAATTGTCACAGAAACCTAGTAAGATTGTTTATAACCCTCATCAAAATGTTTACATAGTGAGAGTACATTTTATTTTTGATCAGTTGATTATACTTTCTTGTGAAGATCTTGGAATATAATAGACACACTTTACACTTAAAATAAAGTATTTATTTTTTGGTCTTTAGGTAGAAATTACATCCACAATACTGGTAATACTTGAAGTCAGCCATGTTTCCCAAATCACCTGAAAGCTGGCCTTTTAATATACAGTGGGTCTAGGGTGTGATCAACAATTAATTGGTCAACTAATATATATTTATTAAATATCTACTATGTGTCATGTATGTGTTCCTACGTATACATCCTATATAAAGAATGAAACCAGTCCTACTCTCAGAGAGTATTTATATTCTAAATAAGAAAATTAATCGGCAATTATTGCCCTATATTAAACTATGCATGGAAAACTGATTGTAGAGAAAATGGATTGTTTGGGGAACAATGGAAAAATGGAAAGCATTACATTTTTCATTAAAAGTAAATCTTGTTATCAATAATGATTAAGATTTCCCCAACCTTTTAAACTAAACAAAGTATGGTGGCAACTTTGGAGTCAGAGAACCTGAATTCGAATCCAGCTCCCTAAGAGATTTTGGACTAGACAGCAACCTTTCAAGGGCTCAGTTTCATCATTTTTACAATGATGAAGATAGAAAAGATTATTTTAAAGAGCCTCTGTACTGTTAAATCTTATAATATCAAATCAAAATAATTGTTTAGATTTTTTGATAAACTCCAATTTGTTTGAAACTTTTAGAAATTCTACAAAATTATAAGGGGATTGTATAAAAATTTCCTGAGATAAGGAAATATATATGATTCATTTTTATATCTCACTATGAGACATGGTATGTTGCAATAATGGGCACTTAATAGATGTTTATAAACTTGAACTGGATAATATTAACAAGAAATATACAATTACTTTGCAACCTTAACTGTTTTTAAAAAATGTTTGATGAGGCTTGCAGTCACAAAAAATAAGGGTGATACAAGACAAAAAATTCAAAGAACAATAATAATTATTAAAACAGTATATTGGGCAAGACAGTAAACAGAAACCTTTAAGAAAGACTGAATGGATTCAGCTGTCTTCCACCTGGTATGGTTTCTGTTGCCTTTTGCTGTAAACAAGTATTTGTTCAGATCTTTAAATTATCACATTTAAGATCCAAAAGGAAAAACAAAATAAAATGAAGGACAATGGTTTTAAAACAAGAAGACACTTTCAAAATAATTGAGCCCATTTTATAGAGGAGAAAACTGAGGTACAGAGAAATCAGCTTGTACAGGGTCATGCATTTAGAGTCTGGGAAAAGATTCAAAGACAGGACTCTCATTCCAAATTCAGTGTTTGATCCACTACTACAAGCTGTCTCATCATGAACAAACATAGCCAAGTAGAGTAGAAGAAACAATTTTGGAAACTAAAATAAAAATATGTTTAAATAAGATTTTTTTGAGGCAGAAACTGTGTCCAAGATGGAAAAGATCATTTTCATTTCAAACTTTCCCCTTTCTTTAGCATAATAAAAAAACTAGTTCATAACTAAAGGCCTGAAACATTACTCTGTATCACAACTACTATAAATTACACTGTTTCTGATATAAATAAAGCTGATTTTCACCATTAAATTGCTACTTGCATATTCTTATCTTTGACTATATAGAAATTTAAATTAAATCAAAGGGATCCATTTTTAAAATTGTCAGTTCAATTCCCAATAGTATAAATATATTCATTGTAGAAGTACCATGGCATCTATTTCTTGGGGAGTTCAATGATCTGCTGACAATAATTTCGCTCAACACAGAGAATAGTCAATGGCTCCATTTCCATCTACTTGAGAAAAAGCTACTTTATTTAATTTCTGAAAATAGCCTCTATTCAAAGTTTCTCTCTCTCTTTTTTTTTTTTAAAGATGTTATTCATCCAAGATTGGAACATTATGACATTGTGCATTTGTGTATGATGAGTATATTAAAAAATAAAAGAGGATTAAAATACTTATATAAAATAAAAATAAGTATTTGTTATTATCTGATCTCATTTCTTCTTTCTTTTCTCCTTCTTTTCTCATTTCTCCTCTCCCCCATTTTCTATATTTCCTACTTTAATGGAAAATAAGATAAAATTTTATAGCTGAGTTTTTATGTTGTTTCCCTAAAAAACAAATTAGCTTCTATAATGTAATAAATCATATTTTATTCCATGTAAAAATGATACTCCACCACAACCCAGTGTTGAGAGTTAGGCAAAACCCCACAACATTCATTCAAAGGCCTAAATAGGATCCCAGTTATGAATCTGAAAATTATCCAAGCCCTTCTGGTCTGGAAACTTTACAAATAGATGCTTCCTTACAAAACTTCCGGCACAATATATAATTTTGTTAAAAGCCCTGGGACCTTTAGACATAGAGCCCATTTATCAATTTAGCAACTCTCCTTAGCTATGAATAGCACCTCAAGCACCAAAGACAAGTGTACTTTGGACAGTTCAGGTGAAACCTTAAAACATGGGTTGATGCTTTTCTTTGAATCCATTCAGCAAGCATTTACTTTAGCAGATAAATCTATGGTTAACGCTGCAATAAATTCTGTTGTAGTATATTGAAGTGGTGACAAACATAATCCCTACTCTTTGGGAATTTATAATCTAGTTAAAGACAAAGATTGTAGATACAAATCATTCATGAAAGAACTAGAGAGTCAAAACATGCATACTATAACCAAATGCATTGGAAACAAATAATACTTTAACAGTATTTACTAAATAGTCAACTTGAATTGGCAAAGAGAATTTCCTTCTCTGGAATTTGCTGTTCCAGTGAAATAAATGGGCTATTTCTTATTCTTAGTAACTGACACAGGGTTGGGATGATCACTGTTTTACTAATCTGCAAGTGAGTATTACAGAAATTTAGGTTTTCTTCAGCAATGTTGAGAAACCATAGTCCTTTCTTCTATAAATATGTTCACTTTTATTTTTGAAAAAGATATGAGTTTATAGATGAAATTGATTGAGTCCATAATTACTTTATTTGCAAGAAATTCTACCTGCAATCTGCATTGTGAATACCATATCATAACACAGATCTCCACAGACAACAATGTTACCTAGACAATTCAAATGAAAACCAAAGTCCTATTCCCTTGAATTATCTGAAATAAGCCTCAGTGGGTCATAGGGTCATAGGACTGATCACATTCTATAATGGAGGACTAATATAGATTTAAAAAATTACAATTCTTAAGAATTTAGGGACAATGTCTTTTATAGAGCATCTTCTTTCTCTACAACATACCAAGATTCTAAGATGAGCTTATGTGTAAAAAAAAGTGTTTGTGTGTGTGGGGAGGGTGCTCAGTAGATGATCATATTAAGATTAGGAGAGGAAAAAGGGAACACTTAAATATTAGTGGTAGTTATCCCAGTTTTCTTTATCATTAGATTTATTTACCTATTTTTCTATTTTTTTAGGAGTCTCAAAATTAGGTAAGTGGTAACTTGAGCAAACTTGTTTATTTCCATATTGGTACATGATGATTGTATTATATTTTCTTCAGTAATAGCTATTACCTATTTTCTTTTTTGAAGTGAAAAACTTAAAGCTCTTTCCACTTTTAATATGTCTGATAAATTCAGAAGAAAAAAAATCAACCAAATTTACAATTTAGATCAAGAAAAGCACTAGAAATAGAAAACTTTGGTGTATCCATAAAGTTCTATATTAATGGATGATTAACCATGTTACCAAGCCTGGGTAGTATCTTCTTTGCTCTGAAGATAAAAGATAACTTCTGTATAACTTGGGTCCCTTCAGCCTTTATCTATTATCTTCATGTAACCAGTGAGAATTCCAATTGGTGCTACATCTGATGATGGCATTTCTGAAGTGCACACCTGTCCATTAGGAGCTGTAATGAGACTCCCAACTCATTTTATATAGGCTACTGTACAGCAGTTGATGTTAATGACTTTGAAGTGTTTTGTCTTTGACAATAAGCTGGAATCTTGACTATGCAATTGACTGCAACTACATAAATTGCTATTTGGAATCAATCTTAATATATACACTTGTGTATATGAATACAGCTCACTTCACTTTCCCCATATGATCACAGTTGTTAACATTGTACTAATTTTTAAGTGAGTAAATTTGAATAAAATGACAGAGTAATACATTTTATCTTAAGATCAGCTATTTGAAAAGCACAAGGATTAAAAGTTAATTCCATCCTTTTAATTCAAGGGACATATAAATGGCATTCTGGGTAGAGCCAACTCCTCTTTTATCAGTCCTTTCATGCTGCCTCCTCACTAATTCTTAGTTGTTCAAATGCTACCTACATAATAAAAGCCTGCGTTAATTTACTAAGATTTTACACCAGTACAAATGAAAGAAAGGAAAGTGCTAAACAAGGCAATTAGCACTCTGTTTAGTGCACTCCCAAAATAAATGTAGGCAATTTACAATTTGGCAAATGGCACTCTATCCGGATCCAACTCATTTGTGCCTAAGGGGGTGGTACAGTTCATTAGGGGAAAAAAGTGTTTATATATATTATGCTATTGAGGCCCAACCCATTTTGTACTACAGCAACAGATGTGACTCCTCCTGAGGTTATTAGTGTTTCTTGCAGAAAAACGCCAAACTATTATGCTTTCAAATAAATGGTCCAAATATAATGCCTTTTACTATTGACTAGAAGTAGCTAGCTTTTCAAGGTGGGGGAGTGACAGCTCTTCTAATCACCCGAAGCCTCCTCTGTGGCTCTCTAGGTATATATTTCTACTCTTTGGCTCTTATGCCAGTTGTTGAGATCAAATGGGAAAACTCTGTGGAAGTGTCGCAGACTTTTTTTAGTTGACAGAAATGCTGAACTATGACTTTCCTTTTTATTCTTGTATGTTTCTGATTAATGCAAAAATAATAGGTGTTAATGCAGAATCACAGTCAACATTAATATTTAAGCTGCTAGAAGGAAGGCTAAATACGTGATCATATTGCTTTTGAACAAGAGTTTTGCAGAAATATTACAATGGACAAAACTTGAAATAATTGTGCCTCAATCTTAGCAGCATTTTTAGAATTTACTTCTTATTTTAGGAGGATGACATTCTCATATTTAACTTTCACATATTGTGAATTTGAGGCTGTATTTCCCTGTGGACAGAATCTTCCCTCCCCCCACCAAAAAATATGACATCTTTGAAATTTGCACTTCAAATCTGCTAGCTTTCACTTGTATTTTTGATTGTTGCAGTCAGTATAGCTCCCTTCTGTGACAAAAAGAGAGGTAAAAGCATTCTTTTGTGCCCTCTAGCTGTTGGTTGTACAAATGGAAAAGAAAACCTGATTAAGTTCTCCCAAGCCTGCTTGATAAAGATCTCTTGCGTATTAAAGTTTCATTCATTACAAGATGATCCTCAAATAAACAAAAGTTTACCTGCTTAAAGAAATAGCATGCTAGTACTTATAGGAAAAACAAAAACAAAAAAAAAAGGCAAAATTAAAAATGGAAGCTTCTAATTCAGTTGTTACTGAATGCTAACAAATGTGTTTATTTGAATTTTTTGTTGATAATTTATAATCATTTTTTTTAAAAAGAGAAGTAATTTTAGTGTGTGTGGGACTTGTACTGGAGAAAGAGTTAACATATTTCTCAAAATTTTCCTTAATTGCTTGTACTGTTTCTGATTTCTCTAAGCAGCTTAGAGCTTATATAATAAATAGGCTATCCTGAATATATAAGCAAGTTTTGCTTTATGTTTTCTATTTTCCAAGAATAGCACATAAATATGCAGTTTGTCTCATTTTTAGTAATGTATTTAGTTAATAGTTAAATACCTACATAAAATGAATATGCTTGAGAAGTTGCATAAAAATAACTCACTTATAGAAAGCATAAGGGACTGGCAGAGGCAGGGATGGGAAGAGTTACATGACATCCTCAAGATACTAAATCATTTACTGAGAAGGGAAAAAAAAGTTACTACTTCTTATAATGCATGCCATCAATCATGCTGAAAACTAAAACAAGATATACAATTTTCAAAATGTTCACTAATTAGATAAAATCTTATAACAATTATATTTCAAAGTTATCTTTTGTTTCTAATGTGCCTTGGGGTAGTAGGAATAGTTTTGTGATTTCAGTTTTTTTAAAGTGATATACATATATGTACATACATACATATGCTTTTTTAAAATCTAGAATTAACATACAACTTGTAAGACTTGGCTGAAGAGTCTTACAGACATTTCCAATAATTCCTGCTACAGTGCAGAGTTTGCCATAAAAGGGTCAGAATCACCAGATGTTCTGAATGAGGCTTTCCTGAATTGTTGCAGGGTGGAGAGAGAGAAATAAAACCAAATCAAATTAGCCATCATAGTAAGAAAATAAAGGTCATATCCACCAGCATCTGAGTAAACAGCCTCTGCCAACATGGCTATCTTCACTTAGGAACTAATTAAGAACTGATTGTCCTTCTAGGTGGAACCTTAAAAATGCCTGGCGGTGAGCTATTTAAAATCCACTATGGAGTATGTGAGATGAAAAGATAGAGAACCATAATATCCAGAGGAATTGTATCTCTTGGATAGGGATATTCTCTCCCCCTCCCCAAATCCCCAGCTCTTTGTTTTGATTACAATTTTTCTCCCTTTAAGGGAAGAGAAAGTATGCTCTAAGACGGTCTTGTGTTACAGCTTTTTTACCTTTGTCTGCCTAGCTCAGCTGGTATTTAATTGGTCAGCAATAGGAGGGAAGTCTCCTTTGAGGTAATGAATATTGACTGTTTATGTTGAAATGTCACTGTGAAAAGAAAGCCCAGCACCAAAGAGGCAGAACCCAGTGTGAGCGTTTCAGACACAAAGAGGACACCAGCAAAGGACAGGCATTGAAAAGCAAAGCAGCTGAAATTCAAAGAGTGGATGAAACAGAATTGGCCTACATGTGTGGGAATTTAAGCTGGCAGTTGACAGGTGAAAAAGTCATTATTCTACCTGTTATATCCAAATGTAATTGCTTGTTTTCCTGAAAATGACATAGAGGCCATGACTCACATAAATGTTTTAATTGAGAAATCCTTCTCACCTTTTAACAAATAATTTTCTTTCTCTGGAATGTAATAGGCTAAACTTAAAAATTAATAACAATGCAAATTCTAACCAGTAGAGTAAAATATCATAAGAAACATTTTGTCAAAAAAAGCATTCATTCTAAAGGTCTGTTCCATGTGTACAAATGTATATAACTTTTAGGGAACGTTTTGTCTGGAGCAATTATATTTGCATTTTTTAAGCAAAAAAAAAAAAAAAAAAAAGAAAGATAAATGTTATCATGGACCAAGCATAGCCATTTAGTTATTGACTCAGAAAATTTTGATTTTAAAATTTAACAGTTTTAGTTTTAATTTTTAGTGCAGATTAAAATAAATTGAGTTTGGTTTTAGGCTGCTTCCTAAAAGTTTTCTTTCTTCACTTTCATTGTTTTTGCCAAATAGGCATTTGAGTCTCATTTTGTTGAGTATGCTTTTGTTTTATCACATACTATGGATCCTATATTATTAGGTGAACAAGTTTTCCATTCATGCTTTGAACTTACATAAGGAATCCTAAAGTTCTGCCTAACAACAAATGACCCGAATAGCCACATCAGAAAAAAAAAGACTACAAATATGGTAGTTTTAGAATGATTTAAATATGTAGGAAGGTATTTCAATGAGGTCAAGTTTTGAGATTTGGTAAGGATTTTTTCCCCCATTGGACTTACCAGTGTACTTATTAATATGAAATATAATCCTTTTATCCTTTTTGGACTTTTCTAAAGGTCAAAAGAAGGAAAAATAGACAGAAAAGTATGAGTAACTAAGTAACACTTATGGGAGAAGCAAAAATAGGATAAATGTGATATAAAGAATTAAGCTCCAATAGAAATTGGAAAATTCATTTTAATGAGACTGGACTCAAATAGGCAGTTTGTATTTACAGTATGTCTTTACTGTTCTAAATGAGATATTTGAACTTTATTATATTTTTGACCATTAAGCTGCAGGTATTTGAAGGGGGGCACTTATTGCATTTCTTCCTGAATTACTCCACAAAACTGAAATTGAATTTGTTTTACTTTATTTTTATTATTATTTTGCAATCATTAATAATCTGAGCTTCCCCCTCCCTACAAAACACACACAATAAATAAAAAAGATAAAATCTTTAGTCACAATTTTATGTTATGCCTGAACTCTAACCTGTGACATTCACCTAACTCGAACTAACAAGCTTTATGCCCCCATGAAGAGTGATACTTCTTCATTAGCAAGATCAATTTCACCTTTAAAAACCCTTTGCTTCCCTGATTGTATGAAGCCAGATTGAGACGTCTTGGGTCTCCTAATGACATTTAGGCGTCCTCAAAGACAAAAAAGGAAGTCATTACATCCACGGTTCACCTGCAAAGACTATGTCATTAAAAGAGGAAGCAAAATGAACCCCTGTCAACTTGTTAGGGCCCAAAAGGTAATTCTGCCATCAAATATAGAGTAGGCTATGATACAGAATCCTATTATTACTGACACCAAATAACTTGCTGATGTCAAAGGTTCTCCTTCCCAGAAAAGTTCAGGTGTTGCTCAATTCATTAATGTGTCAGGTTGAAGAGATGTGATGTCATTTCTGTTGTCTGCAGGGATGAAAACTGGAGTCTACTTGCTCCTGTCAACACACTATCATCTTAATTTCTTTTGCTCTGAACCTTATTGCCAGCTGTAGGGGGTAAAGTGTCATAGGAAATGCCTCCTCAAAAGGAGTCCTAATATTTGACATATATGACTTCAATCTGCCTTTTTCTTTCTTCAAATATTAGTTTATTAAGACAACATTAATTGCAATTACTTTCTTTTTTTTTTTTTTGAAGAGGGTACAGAACCTTAAAATTTAATGGATAAATGTTGAACCTATTAGTTTTTTTTTTAATGATTAGAACAAATTAGAACTCAGATCTGTGAATTTGCCTATTTATAGGGTTATGGTTCTCATCACAATAATAGTGTTTTCTGAAAGGAATAAACTTTTAAATTTCTATGCATGGAAACTTGTTTCCTGTCTCATCTCTGGATTTTTACTTTCTCCCTTATTTCACCATTTTTTTAAAAAAGAAATATGCAAGGGAATCCAAGTTGACCTTGCTTGGGGTGATTTAAAAATTAAACAACAAAATTTATGCAAAAATGTGAATGTGAATCTATGCAGAATAATTGAAAATATATGGGAGATACCATGCCACTCTGAATGTCTGTTAGAAAAAGACATACCTCCCCCAAACTTAATCTGTGTCCCATGTAGCATTATATAACATCCAAACATTGCAGTAGCTTTCCTCTCTTTAGTCAAAATTCACAACAACAAATTTCAAATTTCTGAATCAATTTTTTAGAATGACTAAATTTTATTAGGCAGATTGAGAGAACATGAATTGCTCAGTTTTTTTCCCTTTGAAATATATTGGTAGTTTATTTTTTCTAATTTTGTCTACAAGCATTTATTAGGAACAGAATGCAAAGGAGGTAATGATAACTTCACTTACAAGTAAAAATGTTAGCAGTAAAATTAAATTGTTAGTAGAATGATTTGGACAATCAATTGCCTTAATTTCTAATATTTACTTATTTAATTCACTTAGAGAGTGCCAGATCTTTATTAAATAATTATAGTAAAGCTTATTATTTAGTTACGCTAGTGGTTTAGTTCAATGCTAGTCAAAGAGTCTATCAGCATTTTGGGCATTCTCCATTAAATGAGGCTACTTTTGGTCACTTAAAAATAATTTGGTACAAATCCATAAAACTTAATGGAATATTATCACCTTCTTCTAACATGTGATTAGACTATGATTATGTCTTTCCCAATGCCCACATATCCACTGAGTATAATATTGTATTCCCCTATAAGAAAATGACATAAAAACATATTTCTTGACATACTTCTGCTTTTCATCAGATGTTTTCCCTAATTACCAGTTAAACACCAAACAAGTCTCCAAGGTCATCAAGAATGTAATAATTAGTATGTATATAGCTCTGATTCATTCAAGCAAATTAAAATAAAATAAAAATGTATCCTTTTTTTGTGTTGTCATCCAAGTCATGAAAATTGGCATTTGCAATATGGAGTGAAATTATGAGTATAAATGTATTCATAACTATAGAAACTAATAACTGATTTAAAAATCCCTTCATTGTTACTATAACTCTGGACCAATATGCCATTTGAAGGTGAATTTGAGAGTTCAATAATGAATTTCCATTTTTGCAGCTATTTGGTATCTTTTGAATTTCATGTAGGATCCAAGGAATGTTTGGCAATATTCAGCTAAAAATATTGTAAGCATAAAGCTATTATAAGAGCATGAGTTACCCAGGATTTGTATTCATTGGTATAGAGAGCACAAAACCTGGTCAGAAGTAATGTATCAGTAAAATCACTACCTCTGGGCAACCTATTCAAGCTGATACTTTGGGTTGTACTGTATATTTCAGGGCAATAGGGAGAGGTGCACACACTTTGGACTTTCATATGCTAAGATGAAGAAAATCAATCTTCATGCCCAAAAGATGGAACCATTGATGCAGAAAGTCACTGTGGTCTTGGAGTCTTGTAGGGAGAGTCTGAGAAAACAGATGTGGGCTTAAAGCAAGATCCTGTGCTGCATCAGTGCCCTGCAAAGCTATGGAGGCATGGGGGAGTTCAAATATAAATAGAAAGAGGGATTTTCCTTGCATTGGCCTCAAGTTAGTGTTCTTTTGATCATGGAAAGAAAGGGAAAAAACACAGTTGAAATAAAATGATGTGCCTAGTGTATTAGAAAACAAAAAGGATTTGAAAGCATTTCTCTTTTACTATAGGCTGTTTCTGTATTATTCTCAGAAAAAAAAAATCCATGTGTTGATTACCATCAGTCATTTTCCAGAAGGACTGTTAGAACTGTTTTGATATGTATCAAAGCTTTGCATATATGCCTTTTTGTATTCAGGTAATATTTGATATTAATGATAGCTCACATTGATGTAACACCTTTCAACTTGAAGGATACTGAAGGATTCTGCCAGCTAAAGCAACTTTTATATTACATAGAACTCCAACAGTGTAACCAGCTCTGAATTGCAGATTGCTTGGGTAGAATGACAACTTCACTGATTCTTCCATGGATTATGATGGACTGGCTGAAACCCAAGAGTACCCTGACCATAGAGTGGTTTACATTTGCGTATGGCAGTTTCAACTCCCCTTCCCCCCATTCCTTTTGGCCAATATGATATATGACTCAGGACTTGGTGTCCAAAATGCTGTTATTTCTTTCTTTGGCTCTTTTACTTACTAGCCATGTGACCATGGGGTTGTCACTTAACTTCTCTGATAAGCAGTTTCCACATCTATAAATTATCATGGTTATTTTGAGGAAAATGCTTTTCAAATTGTAAATCACTCTGCAGACACCAGAGTTTTATTAACCTTTTGCAAATGCTAAGTTTTATTTAAGTGCATATTGGTGATATTCGAAGAAGATAAAACTAGAGAAATTGAACTTGATCTTCAGTTTGATGGATTTTGAGATATTTGTTGCATACTGGACCATGACAAATTATGCCAAATTTGATATTTAGAGATTTTATTTGTTTCTACAAAAACTGATTATATATTTAATGAAAGACATAATTTCAGTAAAATGGAGTTTTCAATGTAATTTCAGAGTCCCAAAGAAATAAAACAAATTCATTCTTGTAACTTCTGAAATTTGTAGATTAAGAATTTTTCTCCTTTAGAAGATGCAAACCAAAAACAAAACAAACAAGTAAATTAAATTCCCCAAACCTAGTTGGAGTCTCATTTGGGATAGGTTTCTTTTTTTCCCTTAGGAATACGCAATATCAGCTGCAATAGTGCTCAAAATTATAGAATGTTATAGTTTGAAAGTGCTTTGGAAATTTAGTTAAGCCTCATCATCATTTAAAGAAAAGGAAAGTGACATGCATAAGAGGTGAGGTGGTTTGCTGTCAAGCTAATTGCTGGTAGACCTGGGAATACAATACAAGTCTCCAATGCTTTTGCCACAATTTGAGAATTGTTCTAGGTGCTGATTTTTAAACCAAAATTTGGAGCTGCATTATCAGAGAATACTTATGCTTGAATCACTCTAGCAATACATTTATTGTCAAGTCCTACTGAATATTGAGATGCCACATACAAGATATACTAGCAGAAATTCTCTCAAGCAATGGAAGTCTGTAAAGAGGCAATGACAATAACCCTCTATGATACCTTTCCAGGAATCCTAATTCCTATGTTACATGGGAAAGTGCCAAACTTTATTCTCCTCTTTCAACTTGAGAACCATACTTCATGTTCACATCCAATAAAACTAGCTGGATTTTAAAATTATGTAAAATACATTCATTTGGCAAGACATAGTAGGTCAGCTCTGGGTTGTTTTGGCGGAGCAGTAAAGGGAGCCTGCACACAGTGCAGCAGCCAACACAGTAGCTATAGTAAGGATAAAATGAAGGGTATATGTCTCCAGTGAACCTATGCATTTATAGTGATCACTAAACTGTGCATCTGACATTAGTTTTGAGGAGGAAATTATGACATTTAAAAGAATCTCCTAAGCTGTATAAAACCCACGAATGTCTATAAATATTGATCCAAAATGAACAAAATGAATAATTTATTCCTGAATATGCTTATTTTCTTTGGCTCTCAGTCTTTAAAGTAGCTTTGTTCTTTTCTCCCACACCAATTTATGGATAAGGAAATATTATGTTTTTTTCCCTCTCAAATGTTAGTAATTTGCTTTTTTTTAAATTTTAATTTTTTGAAACCTTATAGTTTCTCAAAGATGTAGAAGCTCAAAAAAGGAACCAATAGTCACATTACTGAAATTTGAACATAGTATATGTAAATCATTTTTTTCTAGAAAAAAATTACTCAAGAATCCATAAATTGTTTTCATAATTTGTTGTCATAATTCCCTCCAATCTTTTTTATGTGTCCTCACTGTGCAGAATCATTTACAAATTTTGTTCTGTGTGCTTGATAAAAATAAGAACTTCATGAGCTAGGAATAATGATGTAAACCAAAAATATCCTATTGTGTAATGAGAGCAAAATAACCAGGTGCACACAGCATCCTTCACAGTAGGCACAACAAACAGGCAGACAGTTTGGAAGAAGATCTAAATCCACTGAAACATCACAATTGTAACTATTTTTAATTGATCTCCAGTGTTCTGGCATCTTCTTGGAATGTGTGTCAACATTTTCATCAGGGTCAAATTCAGTTTTTTCCTTCATGTTTATTTATTTTTGTCATGCATCCTTCTCTTTTACCACATGTAAAAATATTCCAAAAAGACAAATCCAAAGAAGGCAATGCTCCCCACACTTTTTCAGATGACCTCCTGGTCATTTAACTCCCACAGCCCTATGCTCTCATTCCAAATCTTAATGTGTGAAGAGTTTAAAAATTCCTTTTTTTTTAACTAAGCGCTTAGCTCAGACATATGTGTACATATATATAATATATATATATATATATATATATATATATATATATATATATAGTAGTCCTATTCCAAAAACATCAATTTATTTTTAATCAAGGTATAATACTCTCAAATTGTTCTTAGTTTCCAGCACATCATTTATAGTATTTTTTCAAGATTTTCAATATTATATACAAATTCATTATACATGGTGCCTGGTTCACTAACAAACTAACAATTGTCTCCTAATTTTTGAAAGCTAGATTCAATACTGATGGGAGAAATCTAATTTCTAAGCACCATAATTGTGAATATAAAGCAGCCTTTTCCTTTAATATAGAGCTGAATAAGTACCATTGATAATATATCTTAATTAAGTATAAGATGGCCCCATTCCCAAAAAGTTTCCATAAGAATTCATATCTGTATTATTTGCATGCTGTGATACTCTTAAAATTTCCAGTAAGGAAATATCGTATACACACACATATAATGTATATTATACATACATAAACATACACATATTTATTTTCAAAAAGCTTAAAGCACACTCCAGCACAATTCAGCTTTTAAAATGTGCATTGGTTATTGAGAGAACAACATTTCTATGCTTCTTCCTGCTGAGGTTATGAAACCTCTTCCTTTGGTAGGTAGTGAAATTGGCTTTGCAGATGGTAGGACTGTCTCCAGGCATTACCAGCTCTTTTCTGTCCTGTCCTGTATCTTGACTCTTTTTCAGGTCTCTGCCCCTGGGACAATGGATGGTCAGAATGCCATAGCACTAGTCACAGGAATGGGGAG
Organism: Sarcophilus harrisii; assembly: GCF_902635505.1. Lineage (NCBI taxonomy): Eukaryota > Metazoa > Chordata > Mammalia > Dasyuromorphia > Dasyuridae > Sarcophilus > Sarcophilus harrisii. The sequence goes on along the minus strand of NC_045427.1, from coordinate 535,946,949 downwards.
TGATTGGCTAGCTCAGCCTATACTCTCTCCACCTTAGGACTTCTGGGCATATCACAATACTTTTCTTTCTTTTTTTTTATTTAATAGCCTTTTATTTACAGGATATATGCATGGGTAACTTTACAGCATTAACAATTGCCAAACCTCTTGTTCCAATTTTTACCTCTTACTCCACCCTCCCTAGATGGCAGGATGACTAGTAGATGTTAAATATATTAAAATATAAATTAGATACACAATAAGTATACATGACTAAATGTTATTTTGCTGTACAAAAAGAATCAGAATCTGAAATATTGTACAATTAGCTTGTGAAGGAAATAAAAATGCAGGTGTGCATAAATATAGGGATTGGGAATTCAATGTAATGGTTTTTAGTCATCTCCCCAGAGTTCTTTTTCTGGGCATAGCTGGTTCAGTTGATTACTGCTCCATTGGAAATGATTTGGTTGATCTGTTGCTGAGGGATGGCCTGGTCCATCAGAACTGGTCATCATATAGTATTGTTGTTGAAGTATATAATGATCTCCTGGTCCTGCTCTTTTCACTCAGCATCAGTTCATGTAAGTCTCTCCAGGCCTTTCTGAAATTATCCTGTTGGTCATTTCTTACAGAACAGTAATATTCCATAATATTCATATACCACAATTTATTCAGCTATTCTCCAACTGATGGACATCCATTCAGTTTCCAGTTTTTAGCTACTACAAAAAGGGCTGCCACAAACATTCGTTCACATACAGGTCCCTTTCCTTCTTTATAATCTCTTTGGGATATAATTCCAGTAGTAACTCCTGTGGATCAAAGGGTATGCTACAGTTTGAAACTTTTTGAGCATAGTTCCAAACTACTCTCCAAAATGGTTGGATTGTTCACAACTCCACCAACAATGCATCAATGTCCCAGTTTTCCTGCATCCCTCCAACAATCATCATTATTTTTCCTGTCATCTTAGCCAATCTGACAGGTGTGTATGGTATCTTAGAGTTGTCTTTAATTTGCATTTTCTGATTAATAATGACTTGGAGCATCTTTTCATATGACTAGAAATAGTTTCAATTTCTTCTTCATCTGAGAATTGTCTGTTCATATTGTTTGACCATTTTCAATTGAGAATGCTATTGATTTTTTATAAATTAGAGTTAATTCTCTATATATTTTGGAAATGAGGCCTTTATCAGAACCTTTGACTGTAAAAATATTTTCCCAGCACAATACTTTTCTAACAGCTTTTTCTCTCAAGCAAGAAAGAGTGGGGGAGAAATAAATTTATGTAATTGTAAAAAGGAAAGTGTGATTCTCAGTAAAGTCTTTTTTTTTTTTTTTAAATTTAATAGCCTTTTATTTACAGGATATATACATGGGTAACTTTACAGCATTAACAATTGTCAAACCTCTTGTTCCAATTTTTCACCTCTTACCTCTCCACCCTCCCCTAAATGGGCAGGATGACAGTAGATGTTAAATATATTAAAATATAACTTAGATACACAATAAGTATACATGACTAAAACATTATTTTGCTGTACAAAAGAATCAGACTCTGAATTATTGTACAATTAGCTTGTGAAGGAAATCAAAAATGCATGTGTGCATAAATATAGGGATTGGGAATTCAATGTAATGGTTTTAGTCATCTCCCAGAGTTCTTTTTCTGGGTATAGCTAGTTCAGTTCATTACTGCTCCATTAGAAATGATTTGGTTGATCTCGTTGCTGAGGATGGCCAGGTCCATCAGAACTGGTCATCATCTAGTATTGTTGTTGAAGTATATAATGATCTCCTTGGTCCTGCTATTTCACTCAGCATCAGTTCGTGTAAGTCTCTCCAGGCCTTTCTGAAATCATCCTGTTGGTCATTTCTTACAGAACAGTAATATTCCATAATATTCATATACCACAATTTATTCAGCCATTCTCCAACTGATGGACATCCATTCAGTTTCCAGTTTCTAGTCACTACAAAAAGGGCTGCCACAAAATTCGTGCACATACAGGTCCTTTTCCCCTTCTTTATAACTTTTGGGATATAATCCCAGTAGTAACACTGCTGGATCAAAGGGTATGCACAGTTTGATAACTTTTTGAGCATAGTTCCAAACTACTCTCCAAAATGGTTGGATTCGTTCACAACTCCACCAACAATGCATCAATGTCCCACTTTTCCCACATCCCCTCCAACAATCATCATTATTTTTTCCTGTCATCTTAGCCAATCTGACAGGTGTGTAGTGGTATCTTAGAGTTGTCTTAATTTGCATTTCTCTGATTAATAATGAGTTGGAGCATCTTTTCATATGACTAGAAATAGTTTCAATTTCTTCATCTGAGAATTGTCTGTTCATATCCTTTGACCATTTTTCAATTGGAGAATGGCTTTGATTTTTTATAAATTAGAGTTAATTTCTATATATTTTGGAAATGAGGCCTTTATCAGAACCTTTGACTGTAAAAATATTTTCCCAGTTTATTGCTTCCCTTCTAATCTTGTCTGCATTAGTTTTGTTTGTACAAAAACTTTTCAGTTTGGTATAATCGAAATTTTCTATTTTGTGATCAGTAATGATCTCTAGTTCTTCTTTGGTCATAAAGACCTTCCCTTCCACAGGTCTGAGAGGTAAACTATCCTATGTTCCTCTACTTTATTAATAATTTATTCTTTATGCTCTAGGTCATGAACCCATTTTGACCTTATCTTGTGTATGGAGCGTTAAGTATGGATCAATGCCTAGTTTCTGCCATATTAGTTTCCAATTTTCCCAGCAATTTTTATCAAACAGAAGTTCTTATCCTAAAAGCTGGGATCTTTGGGTTTGTCAAAGACTAGGTTGCTATATTTGTTGACTGTTTTGTCCCTTGAACCTAATCTATTCCACTGATCAACTAATCTATTCCTTAGCCAATACCAAATAGTTTTGGTAACTGCTGCTCTATAATATAATTTTAGATCTGGTACAGCTAAGCCACCATCATTTGATTTTTTTTTCATTAATGCCCTTGAAATTCTTGACCTTTTGTTTTTCCATATGAACTTTGTTGTTATTTTTCTAGGTCATTAAAATAGTTTTTTGGGAGTCTGATTGGTATAGTGCTAAATAAATAGATTAGTTTAGGTAATATTGTCATCTTTATTATATTTGCTTGCCCTATCCAAGAGCATTTAATATTTTTCCAATTGGTTAGATCAGACTTAATTTGTGTGAAAAGTGGTCTGTAATTTTGCTCATAAAGTTTCTCAGTAAAGTCTTAAAAGACTTAAAAGAAAGATAAGGTCAATTAATCATATATGTGCTTATTTCAATATTGGCAGTAAATTCATAACTGATTTTACATGAATTTGATCCATTAGTACAGTATATATGTGAATATTACATATATATTTTTAGTATTTCATTCAATTTTATCATGTATTTGCATGTATAGATACATATGTATGTAAGCCTTTTTGGGATACCTTGTATTTTATTGATGAATTTTGCTTACACATCCTTCACTTGTGGGAATTAAAAAGAAAACTCTCCCTGGCAGAGATTAAACCCACTGATGTGGCAAAAAATAGCAATTAATCAGAAACACTTTTTTGTTGAAAATTAAACATACTAATATTCTCCCTGTGGTGTCCTTTCCACATAGCTAATGTAAATAGCAGAGACAAGGAATGTGCAATATTTTAAATTCCTTGATTTATTTTTTATAACTATTTTTAATGATATTAGGGTCAATCAGAAATATTTTGGGGAAATCATTCCATTAATTTCTATTATAGGAAAGAAAAGATGTTTTCCATAAGCTTCTGAGCAGTAGTGTGATTAAAAATCATCATAGGCCCGTTACTTGTACATATGATTAAAGTCTTTCTGCTCACTTTATAAAATAGTTGTACACATATCTTTTGTAAATTCTAGTAGGCAATGGACTTTGAAGATGTTGGGTGCACTGGCTACAGTTAAGTGATCCTATCTCTTAACCCTCTTGATTCATTATTTTTTGTTCCCATGCTAAGACACTAATACTAGTGCTAGGAGGGAGAATTTTTGGAAAGCCCATAGGAGAAATTTTCAAATGGATGTTTATCATTTTCACAAACAGTATACTTTCTGAATAATCAAGTACTTGAATCAGTTAAATTTTTGTACTTCGAAAATTTAGGATGCATATATCAATTGCTTAGCAAAATTCCAATTTAAATGTTAGTGAATCTATTATATATATGCTTATGTTCCTTAATGGAAATAATTTATTAAATACTTATTTAATGATGTAATTTTTTACATCTATAGGAAAGAGTTCTCTCTAGTCTAGGTACCTGCTTAGAATTGACTTCTTCTCTTAAAACATGATGCAAAGGACAAATCAAGCATAAGTAAGTTGGAAGGTATCATTGGTGAGGTAGTAAATAGCATTTAGAAAGCAAATTCATAATGAAACACATTTTTCTCTTCCTAACAGAGAAATAGGGATAGGGACACTATAAATGATGTCCTGGAAACTAAGAACAATTTGAGAGTATTATACCTTAGTTAAAAAGAAATTGATGTTTTTGGAATAGGACTACTTCCAAAATTGTTTTTCCTTATTATCATTTTAATTCCTTCAGGTTGCATTATATATCTTTTCAGACAGACTAACTCTTTTTTTAGTTAATTTAAAAAAATTCCAAATAGATTAGATTCTGGGATAGAGTTGGACCAAGGGACTAGATCCAGAAAGGGCTGTTGTGAAGAATAAAATATATATCATGAAAGAAGTATTTTTAAATTAAAGCAAATGTTGACATATTTGAAAAAAATGGAATCCTATTCATATGAACATGGACATAGCTATCAGCACATATATGTGTATTAGAGAATATTGTTCCTAGAATACTTTCTTTATATGACAATATACCTATTATTTCGTTAGTCTTCAGGAGTATTGGTCATTGGCATGATACATTTCACCTTGTATTGAGGCCTTAGCAGCAAATTAGATGACAATATGATTATGATGACAGGAATATTAAAAACACATACTTGAAGAACCATAAACATCAGATTTTTTCAGAGCTCTTGATGGCATGTCTTGTGTTGTGCTTCATTTTTTCTAAGAATAATAGAAAATTATATAAAGTCACATTATGTGTGACATGTTAATGTCACATGATAACTGTAATTTCCTTTGTGGATTATTTTCAAGTAGGTGGGAATGGACAAAGATTTTATTTTAAAAATTAGCCATTTCTTGGCTACCTATACATAACAAGGAAAATTATGACAATTCAGAAATAGTATTTATGGAATACCTTGGTACTAGATTCTTGCACAATACTGTTTGAACACTGAGTTTGAACAAGTGACCCTGCTATTTTTTTTAGTAAGGTATTTTAGCAGATGGAAACTTCTCATCTCAGACAACGACGAGAATAATTTTTCATAGTATGTTCCTTGTGAATCTTTTGCCTTGGCTTCCAGAATTCACAGCATTAATAGGGTTAAAGGTTCTGGCATGGTGAATTTATTGTTGACATCTCACAGTCCGTTAAAGCGGGATCACTAATGGGTGACCTTGAGGTTCGACCGTTCCAGACTTGAGAAGATCAAGTCTCAACCCCCTCCTGCAAGTGCTCTGACCCTTCTATTCTCACTCTCCCCTGGCCTAACCTTTAACTCACTGATCTTTGACCAAATTATTAAGCAAACACCTGCTTAGGTCTGTGGCCCAAGACTCTGAACCTGAAGAGCTACCATAATTTCATATAAATAAGTTGTAGTAATAATAATAATGCAAAGTATAGGACAAAGCTGTGGGCTTTGTTTCCAGTAAATTATTTCCAGTAAATAACTGTATTGCTACTGACCACAGGCAAAACTTTAACATACCATGTATATGGTGAATCAATGTTAACCTAGTTGACTGGGATAATAATGAATTGTTAGTAGATACATTGGAGCTTCACTTACACACATTAACTCTTACAATAGTGAAGTAAAATTTATTTTCTTTTATGAAAAGAGACAGGCCTAAAATTAATCCCTGAAGGCCTAAGACTTCCTGATGATAGCAATGTAAAAGAAAAAAAGTTAAATATAGGTGCTATAAATAAAATGAATGAAAAGAAACTTAGTAAAGTTGATACAATGGGGAAAGTTTTTTTTTTTTTTATTTTCTGGGTCATATAGAAAATTCATCTAAATTTTATAATGAAAATAATACTGAATGTCTATATAACAAAATAAGCCATTTAAATTATGATGCCAGTCCTGAATTGTAGTTCTGAGTATGTTGAGATGCTGTCTTCTTTACCTCCTAAGGCATTAAATTAAAATATGAAAGCATATTATCTATATTTTATACAAAAGTAAGTTACTTGCATATAGTGAAATCCCATGAACTTTTAGAATTTAAAAACTTTTAATTTGTTCAAATAAACATCTTCGGTAAGACATGAACTACTATTTTTTAAAATCAAAGGTTTACAAATTATTTATTATAATAAAACAGTAGCTAAAACATTAAGATAAAAGCAATCTTTAAAAAAATTTAAATTAGTATTTTAATAAATTTCACTTTATTTACACATGCATAATCTCGGTTTTCATATGGCTTTTGCATACTTTTTATGTATCTTTAAATTGTGGTTTGTTTATCCCAGTGAATGTATTTTTAATCTCAGTTCTTATTTTCTAAACATACATAATTTTATTAGAATTATTAGATGCCCACTGACCAAATGAAAGATTAAGTAATGGTAAAATCATAAAGTTCTGATATAATCAATGTTCAGTAACAAAAGAGAAATCCATGGTACATGTTGATAAGTTATTCAATTTTTTTAGTTGATTTAAATCATTTATTTACCATTTTATATGGATCTTTGAATAAAAATAATTTAAATTATTTTCAAATAAACATCTAATTCAGATCCTTTCTTAATATACTTCTTGTGTTTTGAATTTGCTTAATAAATGTTGAATTTTCAAAATTACTCTTTGTTGAGATTTAAGATTCTTTTTACCATGGAGGACAGAATGGTAATATTTTTGGCAGACTCGGATGTAGTCATTTAGACCTAGAATATTTCCTGTATGAAAAAAAAAGCAACATTATACTCTTCAAGCAACTGTTCTAAAAATGGGATATTCATGCCCCAAACACTAATTAGTTGCATGAATTTAGTTCACCAAAAAAGAAAAATAACGAGAGAGACAGAGAAGATACATAGGTATTATTAGATAAAATAGAGTATTTTAATGCAATAGGTCAGATGACTTGGTGATTGATATAAGTAGAATCAAGTTTTAATTTCAACAATCCATAAGAGATGTTAGAGGGATCAGTTCTATTTAAATTTTTACATAAAAATATATTTTATGAGAGGTAGTACATCACAGTAGAAAGAGAAAGTCAAGAGCTATATTTCAAATCATGTTTCAGACACTAAAAATCTGTGGGATTGAAATTCTATCATTGAAACAAGTCATTGAAACTCCAGGGGCCTCATATGTTAAATGAGGACAATAATAAGTACTATTTTTATTCACAGGTTGTTGTGAGAAAAGTAATCTGAAAACATGAGGCCTAATGTATGTATCAATTGTGATAACTGACAAAGTGATAGAAATTATTGTGCATGTCAAATTGTTATAGATAACAAAGAAAAATAACTGGTCTATAAATGTCTATAATCTATAGGTTGTCCCAAAATTAAACAGGATGAGCAAACCTCTGATACAATACTCTGTATTGGTTTAAGTAAATATTTGTCATTTACTTTCATTATGAAAAGTGAAGAGACTAATTTGCAGTTTAGTTTTAAATATACATATTAACAAAGTAAAATTCAAATAAAAATTCCTGAATCCATACTCTCCTAAATATATAGGGCATGTAGAACTTATTATATTTTGAGTTGAAGGAGCAGTAGTCACACCTATTAAATCATAGGTCTTTTGGAATATCAAATAAATATATGTGCAGGGCAAAGCTATTGTTGGAATAGGAGTAAAAAAGCAAAATTGTTTCTTCTTGAACTACATTGAATAGGGATTATTTTGTGCTTACTTAAAATGTATTCCATTTTCTTTTCATAATTTATATTTTAGTAGAAAATAATTTAATTCACAATTTTATTAGTCTCATGGAATAAGAATAGAGATAGGCTTATGGCTAAATTGTGAAAATGACTAGAAAAGCTCTTCGTAAAAGTCAGTTTTAGTGACTTTAAAGGTTTGGGTCTTTTACCTTTGAAAATACTAGAGACTAGCAAATGAACAATTATAATATGAGTTGAGTTTTTTCTTAATCTCTTCTTCATGATTAGTTATATAGATAACATCACACATGCACATGTGTTATACACACATATATGTATATATATACACATATGTTTATGTGTATATGCACATATACTTTTTCCCCCAAAGAATCATAAAATAAGACCTTCAAAGGAAAATTAGATGGTATATGAAAAATTCAAAGAGAGCTTGCTGAATGAAAAATTTACATCAGTCAAAAGCATCAATAAATAAGTCTTTTTCATATGCAAATTAAAATTTCCAAAGTAAAGAAGGCATTGTTTTATAAATAGTGAGATAATATTCTTGAGAAAGGTTACCAGTGATTACATAAGTTATCTCCTTCATAAAGAAATTTACAGCTCACAGTTGCTCTTTTCATTAAAACAGGCTTTTCATCTATACTCATCCTGCAAGCCAAACTCTGAATTTTAATTACAGATAATAAATAATTATATCACTTAGGAAACTGAAACTATTGAAATCTGCTAGTAATGCAATATCATATTTTGTGAGGTAAGGGATAATGTATAAATTGTATTAAAGAGAATCTATAAGTAGTATATAGAAAATGAACAATGAACAGGCACAAAATGCCCAGTTAAAAGATGATATTGGGCAGTAACAGGGTCTTAGTTTATCAAATTAATCTCATCTTTCTCTGTCATATTATAATTTTAATATTTGATATATTTGGAGTGAGATTTTGTTGTTGGTTTTTTTTTTTTTGCTCTTAATTTTGAAATAAACTCTAGTCACCCCTCAAGCAAGAAAGGGAAAACTTTTTTGGGGGAAGGGTTTGGCTAGGAGGGAAGAGTACATATCGACATCTTCTCTATGTGAAATTACTACACCAGAGTCAAGGGCAGGAAAAAAAATCCAGAGACAGACTTCCCCAACATATACACCCCAGAGGGACCAGCTGACGTTGAGAAAGCAGAGAAGTGAGCCATTAAAGTATGGTTTGGGATTGACACTGACCTAGGCCTGCCATCCAGCATTGTCCCACCATCTGCACACACATGAACTTTGCCTCTAAAACTTGGCTTCTCAATTAACATGTCCAGCTGGGAAAGAATTCCGTCATTTCCCTAATATTGTTGTTGCCACTGCCCTGACATATTCATATTAAAAATATATGTGAACAGATCAAGGATTTTCTTAAGCACTTCTGTTTTTATTGCAGATAATAGGCAGGAGGTGAAAGCAGACACAATATAATTTGAAAAGCATAACCCTGATTAGGCACTGATTGGAACACTGCTATACCTTACATTTAAAACCTTTTTATTATTATAACTAGCTGTCACAATCAGGTCTCTCTGAATATCTTATGAGGTAGATGCAAGGTTATGTGATGCTTGGCTACTCTAGTACAAATAAAATTTATGCTGTAAAGTGTTATTTTCTTTAAATTTGTCCTTAAATATCAACATAATGTCACTTGCATTGAGAAGGTGTTTGTAAAAATGACTCCTGCTGTAATTTGTTCACTTTTTATTTTTATAAAATCTGATCTTTTCCCCATCCCCCCATTTAATAATGTTCACTTCAATGTGTTTATGGCTAATACAGTAAAGCATAATTATAGCTTCAGTAAGAGAGCATGACCTACTTTGAAGAATTCAGACAATCATTTTTATGATATTTATTTTTAATCTTGAAGAGTAAGAGCATGAAAGCCTAAGCATGGTACAGTAGAAAGAAGACTAGGTAGGCTATAGAAGACTGGATTCAAATCTTGATTCTGCTACTTACTTACCTATGTTTTTTGATAAGCTAATTCCTCCACTCCAAACCTCATTTTCTCCTCTATAAAATAAAAGGATTGGATTTTAATTTACATATCTAGTTCTAAATCTGTAATCCTATGAATTCCTCTTATTTACCTAATATATGTCAGATGGGGCAGCTAGATGACTTAATGGATAGAGCACTGGGCTTGGAGTTGGGAAGACTCCTCTTTAGGAATTCACCTCTGACTTCAGATACTTACTAGCTGTGTGAGTCATTTCATTCTGCTTGCCTTAGTTTCCTCAACTCTACAACAAGTTGGAGAAGGAAATGCCAAAGAACTCCAGTATTTTGGAGAATTCTGGGAAGACGGCAGAGGAGGTTGGTAAATTTCAAGCTCTCCTGATTTTCTCCAGAAATAGAACAAATTTGCACATCAGGACGAACATAAACTGGTGAAAAATCAAGAAATCTTGGGACAGAACAGGGGTCCGATGAAACCCAAGAAGATCTGAAGATCCAGGAAGGGCAAAAACCTCTGGGCTAACTCAGCAGAAAAAAATCACGCGAAGACACCTCAGGCTAGCTGGGTGTGGCTGGACCCTCAGCAGGAACCACAGAGACTTTAACCTCCTGGAGTCTTCTTAGAGGCTGGGTTTGACTCACGTGACTAAGTGAGTCTGGGCTGATGGGGAATGCCAGTCATCTGTGCTTGCTAAGATGAAGCTCTGGGTGAGAAGGAACCCGCACCAGGTGAGTGCAGAAGCTGGGAGGGGGTGGGAGGGTGGAGACCTGGGACGCTGCTGAATGTGGGCACTTGCAGGAGTGGGGCGCTCTTGGTTTGGGATTCCTGGTCAAAGCGCACAACTGAAGGGAAGCTTGAGGCATCATCCCCCAATTCCAAGATTCCAGTTGTTTACACTAATACCTCTCATTAAAAAAAAATGAATCGCCCAAGAAGAGCCCTACCATTGAAACATATTATGGGAACACAGAAGGCCAGAGTTTAGCAAAAAAATAACTTTAGTGTCTTTGCCAAGAAAACCCCAAAGTGAGTTCACAAAGAATTGGACATGACTGAAATGATGGAACAACAAAAATATGCATATACATGTATAATGTTATGCAACATGCAAAATAGAAGTATTTGTGATGTCATTGGTGTGAAGAATTAATTGTGTGGGAAGTCTTTCCATGAATGGAGATCAGAATACATATATGACTTAGAGGTCATGGCATGTATACAATTTAGGGCAAAGACCTTTATATATGTTATTTAATTTGATTCAGAAAAGAATTTCCTGTGATAGATGTAATTATAGTTTCCCAATTTATAGATGAGGAACTGAACTCCAACTTGTGACTTTTTCAAGGATACATAGCTAGTATCCAAGGTATGAGAGAACTAAGTTCTTCCTGATTCTGTCTAGCTCTAGATACAGTGTATATTTATACATACACATACACATGCAGACATACTCATAATGTATTATGTATGAAATACATGTTTATATAGTGCTTTAAGTTAGAACTTTATGTGTGGTATTTTATAGATTATGTAATATTATGTATAGTAATTTTATAAACACATATTATTGTTGTTTGTTCTTTATCTTCTAAGAGATCTAATGACTCCATGAGATGTTATCTTGATTCATGCTTGAATTGGGTTTAAATGAGGCAGAATTTCACAAAGTTGTCAAACTCATTCTCTCTTCCAGAGTCACTGAAATCCAATGGCAAGACAAAAATCAGAATGGAACAAATTGTTCTCACTCACCCATTCCCTCAGAGGAGATTTGCACGTGTTTGGGGAAGACACTCCACTAATTCACTGGTGAGTTTGAGATCTGTTGGTTACCTCCACTTAGTTTAACCAGTCTGCTGAGACAGTTCACTGGGAGAGACCACTGCATATTCTGCAGCTGTTTAATGGTGAGAGTTGAGTACCAAATGAACACCAAAGGTGGATAAACAGTCCTGAAGATGTCTCAGCCAACCTTCACATCACAGGTATTAATATCCCTTGAATACTCATATATGTATATAGATAATATATTAATATATAATTATTCATATTTATATGTGTATATGTGTGTGTGGGTATATACACATGCATTTATATTCAGTAGCAGTGTTATAGAGCTAAAGAGTCAAGAAGATTTGTGTGTGTTTGTATACATAGTCATATATATATATAAATGTAACTTATGTATGTATGTCTGTATGTGTATATTTGTGTATATCTTATGTATCTGTATATAAGAATTTAGGAGTATCAAATATAGCAAACCAAGTAGATATTGAACTAAGGGTCAGAAGGCGCTTTAGTGATAGAGGAAAGATTTGATCAGAACCAGTGCTATTTCGACAGTAGCATGATGTGTCTTACATAATATAGCATATTGACTCAAGAGCATAAAACAATGAGTAGAACTACTTGTGTTCATATCTAAAATCACCACAGCATGGATTATTTATATGAAGCATCTTCTATCCATCTACTATGTGCTTGGCATGTGACCATTCCATTTCCTAGAAGCCTCCTGCCTTTGGAAAACCTGGGCAAAAGAATGAAAAGAAAGTAAAACTCCAATCCAACATAATTTCAGCTGTTGATTGACCCTTACATGAATCATTTCACCATAATGAATTGCATAGACTCTTCTTCAGGTTTCTTGAAGTAATACAAAGAGTTCCTTAAGTTTGAAAAATGATTTTGATAGAATATGCATGTAGTACTAGAGATAAAACCAATCTTTGCTTCAAAAACAGTAATAGAATGTTGCTCTCAAGGCCAGTACATTTTTATTAGTTTTTGTAGCTGCAGCAATATTTTGTTATGCAGCTATGTTTTCTACCACAACAGTGATTGCAGGTTTTCTTTTTACTATTTGAAATAATTCGTACTTTGTTTCTATATTAACAAACATGTCAGCCTGACTTTAGTTTAAATTGAAATTTTGTAAAGGCAATACATTGGTGCCTCACTTAAATATTGACTCATCAAAGAGTTGGGAGACAATCTCAAGCGGTTTCAAAAAATCATATTTAAAATCTATCAATGTATTACCACCCTCTCTATATGTACATGCTCATTAAAATCATAGCAACTAGATGAAATTTAAGAGATTCATTTTACACATGAGGAAACTGATTTCTAAAAGGTGAATTGACAATGGTCATGCAGGGAGTAATGATTAAAAGTAGAATTTGAACCCATGTCCTTCAACTTCAGAATCAGTGCTCTTTCCACATCAAACAATCATGTATATTAAATTTATGTAGATACACATACACAATATGAAATACACTTTGTTAGCTACTATTAATAAATGAGCTAGTCAACAAACATTTATTGAGTAATTCCTGTGTGCGAGGCACTGTGCTAAACTTTGGAGATACAAAGAAAGACAAAAGAGAGTTCCTGTATTGAAGGAACTCAGGCTACTGAGGAGAAGACAGCATGTAAAAAGAAGCTAAAACGAGGGATTGGGAGAGCAGATAGGGGAAGAAGGTGACTAGTTCATCCAGAAAGAGCATGATGATTTCATATATCTGAGAAATGAGTAACGAAGCAAAATCCCTGGGCTCCCCCTTTAAACGGAAGATGTAGGAAGAACTCTCCAATGTCTACCCTGAAATATTTTCCATCAGAAGGAAGGAGAGAGAGAGAGGGTTCCAGGGACAGAAAATACTTAGGAGATCTGACTTTCAATTTGTGATCTTACACGAAGATGATTTTCTGAAAATAATGATGAGAGCAAGATAGCAGAGAGTTAGGAAATGAAGTATATACACATGTACATATACATAAATATGTATGTGTATATATGTACATGTACAATTTATAATGTGAAACAATTCTTAATAAAGCCACAAGAGAAATCCAGAGCACTATAAAAATCAGAAATGATCGAAATAAATCAAGGAAAGCTTCATGGAGGAGATCATGTTTGAGTTTAATTTTAAAGGCTGGTAATAAATTAAACTGAAAGTGAAGTTTCTGGCCTTCTATTGCACTTCATAATTGTTTTCAGTGCCACTTTAAAGCTGCAAAATGCTTTAATATGTTATCTTATTTAATCATCCCACAACCTTGTGAGATAAGTATTATTAGCACCCCTATTTTACATAGAATGCTGAGACTGTGAAAGGCACAAGGTCACACAGATAGCAACTATCTGAGACAGGATGAACACTGAGATCATTCTTACTCTATTTCCAATTCTGTATATATCCTCCTAGTTACTCCTGTCACCTTTCTAAATTTTCCTTTTTATTGGTAAACCACTTCTAGCCTTTCTAGTAGTTTAAAGAGTTTAAGCTGTTTGAGAAAAGGGATCATTTTGTTTTTGCATTTGTAACCCTCTCTCTTAGCACAGTGCCTTATGCATAGTAGATGCATATATATATAATTGAATTGAATGCTAGCTATTCTCTTTTTTAGAAGTAAGTTGATATCTCCCATGTTATCATTACAAGGATGTCATATGTCAATTAACTTGCTGATCTATGATGAAATTTGTCCTCACATAGTTCTTTCTTGTCCGACAGCTGTGTTAGTCATCAGCACAATTTTAATAAATAAAATTAACTTTTTGATAGGACCAAATACATAATTATAAGATATGTATTTGAATGGCTCATGTTTGTTTATGATGATGTCACAAGGGTATTCTCCTGGAAGAAATCGCTAATTTTTAAGCAGTTTGGCCTATCCATTTATGCAAGAAAGGTCAAATGGATAAAGAATTTTTATTTTCCCAGCTTCATCATGTATTTGGAGAGCTTGTCTGAATGCTTCTGTAGAGCTTGTCCATATTCATATTTCAAATAGACACCATAAGTGGATACTGAACTAGGCTGAGAGTGAAAAAGGAGGAAAAGAGAAGACTTTTGGAAAATCCCCAAACTCTTTTAATTACCTTAAGTTTCCTATGAAAGCAAAAACCTATTTTTTAAATATTTAAATTCTTTATCTTCATTGATATATCGCAGCAAAATATGAAATTCCAATGTACCCTGTGAACTAAAGATGAATATCATCCAAATGGCAATGAATAGGTATGTGGTTGTTGTGAGTGACATGTAATAGATAAGCCATGAGAAATACCCAAGAAAAGGAGTAAAGGATATTATAAAAGAACTGTGTAATAGAAAGCAAAAATGACCTGTTGATATGACAAGAAGGAATGATCTTAGGTTGACATCTAGAGTGTTTCTTTGTGATGATCACAGAATGTAAAGAAGGATTCTGACATTTAGGGCCCATGTGGCAAACTTTTGAGAGATCATGGACAAGTATGGAAGATGTGGAAAAATTGTGATCTATATCAGTGGAAGGAAATTCTGAACTTCAAAGTATTTACTTATTTGAATGGTTTACTTCTTTAGACCAAACCATAGTGTCACCAATGAGAATTGTTTGCTAGTGGTGTTGGGACATGGAAAAATGATGCTTCAGCCAGGGAGGTCCTTGTATCTTTTAGGGTAACCCATGTATTTTAAAAATTCAGAGAGAAATAATAGACTTCCCCTTTGAAGAAGAGAATGAAATAATCTAAAGGCTATGTGAAAGCATGTGTGTGTGTGTGTGTGTGTGTGTGTGTGTATACACATACCTACATACATTTACACATTGGTGAAAGCTCAAAATTTCTATTATTACTAAATTAAGTTAAAGACAAATCATGATTTTATTTATATCAGAGATAAACATAGAATATTAGGATAGATCAAAGCTCATAGATCATGTTGCTTTATATTCTGATCATCTTTTTTTTAAAGCCACATAAGTAAAATTTACTTGCAAATGTCAGTGAAACTAAAATTATGGCAGTTTTATCTATTTTTACATGTCAGGTCTAGCACTCTTAATCATAACATATTTATAACATTCAGTGAAGAGACAAATTGAGCTTAAAAAGCTTTATTTATGTTTTCATATTATTTGAACATTGGAGGTTTGGTCACCAATTTTCTTTTCTACTTACAAATCAAACTAATTGAATTTTTAATTTTCTTCAAAAATGGTGAAAGCCTAGAGCCATTTGACTGAATGTTCAAAACATACAACAATATACTGAAAATAAATGATTAATGCAGAAATTTTTTTTTTAGTATACAACTAGGAAGCCATGAAAGTTTAATTTTATTTTGGCTTATATTAAATATTCTGATAGCTGTTTTTTGTTATTTCATAGGTAAAATTTTTCATTATCTTTACATTGCTATTATATTCAGCAGTGATCATAAATCTATAGCTCAGATTAATCTTAGTTTCATGTATCATCATAATTCTGTGGCTAGAATTCATCTTTATTTAATTCCTTATAAAAAGTACATATCTTATTATGGGAATTATCAATTTGATAAAAAAGAGTACAGTATTTTAAAATTGGAATAGATAACTTTTATTGTCAATCTACAAACATTTATTGATCTCTTACATGCCCAGTTTTGTACCAAGGATGGAACATTTAAAATGTTTTGAGAATAAAAAAATCATACTTTCTATGAGGAGCTTATAATTTTTTTGAGGAAACAAGAGTACTATTTGATAAACAATTAGAAAATAATTTTCTATTGTTTTGTAGTACACAGTATAAGTAAAGGAAGTCTTGAGAAGAGTGCTGCTGGTAGTATCTCTAGTACATATTCTCTTAGTCCAGGGATGAAATAAAGAACTGGTAGGTCATTGAACAATTAATGAAAGGAGGCTTAATTTGCCATATCATAGCAAATAAGGATAGAGTGGCACATGGTTTCTCTGAATACAACCCCACTACCACCATAATTCCCATTCTCTTGTTTCTATGCAAAAATACATCTTGTTATCAAGGATGGATATCATGAAAAATATAAAAACTCTTCAGATCTTCACAAATCTATCAAGACTGTGGGACCTGGATTATTCATGCTTGAGATATTTTATTCCATTAGATAATCAGAAAGCTATATTAGGGAAGCTAGGGGTAATGGGTCTCAGGGAAAGCCTTTTCTTCTTTTGAGTAAAGCATGGCCATATTAATGCTGGGAGGAAAGAAGGTATATCAAGGAAATACTGGTTCTATCTCAAATATAATCAGTGTGGACTAGGAGAATACTAATGTACATTGAAATTATTGATAGGAAGTCATGGTTTGTCATTTGCATCATTAATGATTATAAATGCATCAATAAGATTATGTATCATTATAAAATTATTACAGATGATAATAATACTTGCAATAACTGCTTTAGAAACTTCTAATTACATCTATGTATGGTGAGAATATAGTTAAGGTTTTAGTAAAGAATATTATTTCCAAAAAAGTAGAATTTACTATCAAATTATTTGAGATCAAAATGGAGGTATAATTTATTTTTCATATGCATCTCTCAGATAAATAAAAGACCTTATGATACACTGTGTGTGTGTGTGTGTGTGTGTGTGTGTGTAATCTGGCATTGAGATGAAGACCTAGATTCAAGTCCTATTTATGATACATATAAGCTTACTTAACCATCTGGTGTTCTATGAGAAAAAATATTAACACTACAAGTTGCGATTCATCAATTAATACTTATGAGGCACCTTCTTTGTTCCAGATACTGTACTAAGTGCTAGGGATACAAAAAAAAAAAAAAAAAAGGTAAAAGACAATTCCTGCTCTCAAAGACCTTACATTTAATGTAGAGAATTTACTGACTTGTATGGGTGGAGAAATTTCCTCAACTGGGAATTCCCTATATAAATTAAAACAAGAACAACAACGTCTAAGCCCCTATCCATATTTCTCAAGTGGATGAGAATCACTCTAAAATAAAGTGGATTGGATAAAATTATCCATAAGGTCCCTCCCATTTTTTAATCTTTTATTTTTGGACTATAAATACAATTGGATGAAAATAAGCTATACTAAACACACTCTTTAATTAAAAATTTATACCTTTGTACATTACTAAATAAAATAATTGCATTATTTTATTATGAAAATTCAGGTCATAGTACTCACTGTTTCTTAGAAATCATACCAATTTGTGGCATAATTAAACATAGAGTCACTAGGATTTATTAACAAAAAAATAAAGAAAATAATTACAAAGGGATACTTTGAGATTATTTTTGTTTTATTTTCATCTACATACTTTTGATTAAATAAAAATAAACATGAGTTGGAAAGTTGCAAGCTTTTCTTTACATTAAGTCCTGGATCACATTGTTTTGAAGGAACATCTACAATTATATTCATAAAATGAATTAACCATAGTGAGAAATACAGTATTTCTAAAAATCAAGTAATAGAAAGAAGCAAGGGCAAAGGTCCAAAGTGAAAAATTCTTTTAATAAATTATAAAAACTCATATTTCTGTTCTACATGGAGTAGAGATTATCTTAGGAATTTTCTAATTTATCTATATTTTGTCTTTTTATTAGAAAATAAAGTTTTTTTTCAAGAGACTTTTTCACAAGATTAATTTAGAAAAAAGGATTGCAGCTAGTGTCAACTGAAGAGATAAGAATTAAAATTTTACCTGAATATCTCAATCACTAATTGCACTATTATATTAACAGCTACCAAAATTTAATGAATTTCCCTAACAAACTATAGACATCATGGTGGGTTTTTTTCCAATTGTTTTTCAAGGCCTATAAAATGAAAACTATCTTGCCAACTTCTTGTCTCCTCTCCCAGCTCAACAAGGGAAAATTGAATGATAAATACAAATTACCTGAAACAGTTTTACCTGGTCAGTTTTCACCCAGTTTTATCGTTATGGTAAGGATTTTACGATATTTTACAAACAATTTAATGAAGTGAAGATACTTGATTTTTTATTTTGAAAATATATATATATATATATATCCACTTGAGAAATATGGATAGGGGTTTGAATGTGTATTTTTTTTTTTTTTTTGTTTTGTTTTTTTAAATCGCTATAGGGAATTCCCAGTTGAAGAAATTCCTCCACCAGTACAGGTCAATAAATTCTCTGCATTAGACTGTAAGCTCTTTGAGAGCAAGAAATGTCTTTTGCCTTTTTTGGTATCACCAGCACTTAGTACAGTACCTGGAAATGTTTTATGACATTTCATTAGCATATATAATTTCCATAAATTTAAGTGTGTAGTTGTGGATTAGTAGATCTAATGTAGAGAAGAGAAAGAGAAAGAGAAGATCTCTTTGCCATGGACTCCAGCATGTCTCAGTGACACCAAAACAAAGGGTTTTTAGTTCATGAAAGGTACACAAAATATGAGTTTCAAGACATTCCCATGAATTATGTATAGCAAAAGTTGCCTCAGCCTGTTGAGCCTACGCCAAGAATATCTGAATGTACATTACTTTTCCACATCGCATTTCATTTCATTATGGCATCCAAGGCTTCAATTGATTAAATTCAGAGGTATTAAATATTTTAAATACTGATTCACACACAAGACTTTGGAAGTTTCAAAATCCACAATAATTTTACCTTTATCCTTTGCTAGAAAATATGTAGATTTTAAATTAAGTTTTATTATATGACTGAAGAAGAAGACCCATGAAGCTATACAATTCACAGTAATGATCTCAAATTTAAAAAGTGCAAAACTCTCTGATAATTTTGGAAACAGGTTCCAGTTAATGTAAAAAATGAATTCTATGAAATGGTCAAGTTGTTCAAATTTGCACTATTTGAAATTATAATTACATAGAAAATATGGTAATTTGTTCCAGCCCAATGGAATTATGTTGTTCAAGTTCAGATAATGCAATTGTTTTATAGGATTCATTACTCGCACTAACTGGGACCTAACTCTATGTCATTTGAATTTCACATTCATTTGGAATTCGCAAGGAAAAGTAATATATGCCAATGATATCTTTGATCATTGAAGGAACTCAGAAACATAGGAACTGTGTCGAGTATGGTTATCATCAACCCATTTTCTATTCCCAGTGCACAAATCATTTCACACATTCTACAAGTCAAGCCCCGATGCTGGGCTTCAAAAGCAATTTCAGCAGCAAAATAAGGTGCTTTTCTTCAATTTTCAAGCCATTTGTACGAGGTTAGTGTTGTTTACCCACCTGGTACACTGATATTTACATACCCCTTTAAAGAAAATTGGTAGGTATGATTTATGGAGTACTGTAAGAGCACAATTTTCCATGTAGTGCACCTAATCTGAAAGGGCACTTGCAAAGGTCACTCTGGCCATACAAATACCAAGTCTTCTCTTTGGAATAAGTTAGGATATTCATTTTTCTTGGAAAATGTCAGCAGTACCCTACTCCAGGGGTTAGTTTATGCAGATAAATGCATAAGCCTTTAATCTTAAAGCAAAAATACTCTACACAAATGTAAAAGCAGTCCATCTATCACTGTTAAGACCTGTAATTTGTTTTTATTTAAATCCCAAGCCAGGGCAGAATGGGCAACAAAACTGTTAACATGGTAGCTCACATATGAGTCAAGATTAAGGCATCTAAACATACTTCCATTTTCAACCTGCGTGAGTGACATGTCATGACTTCACAAAGTCATAATCTGTATTTTGAACCTTTTTAGTTCTTGCTCTTTTTGCTGCTATGGACATCATACCTGACCCTGGCATGTTAAATTGTCCAGTACATGAACTGTACATATACAGCATTTTAATGAAATGCAATGACAAATGCTTGTGGGAGAAAAAAAGCTATTACTTTATAAGAACTTCAGTCAAGAGAAAGAAAAATCAACAAATGAATCTCTTCAAATTAATTTCATTTTTTCAAAAGAACATTTCTGCTTAGATAATAAAGTGTTTTTGTTTTTCAAACAAAACAAAAAAAAAACAAAAAAGTTCTGTTCCAATTCCTGGTTCTTGGTTGAAAAATAGTCAATTATCACTTGGGCACAATATAAGTTGCTACATATTATCCTTGTTTCATTTTTCATATTTTTATTGAAGGAGGAAATCAAATATTTCTAAACTTATAAACTCAAGTCCAATCTTTAGTAATGCTAAAAATTTAAAAATCTAAGAATAATGTAAAATTTATAGAACTCAATCTAGAAACATATTTCCATTAAAAAGAATTAGACTTGGTGACAGAAGGCTTGATTCTACACCCAGCTGTGCTACTTTTGACTCTCTCTCTCTCTCTCTCTCTCTCTCTCTCTCTCTCTCTATATATATATATATATATATATATATATATATATAAAACATTGAGTGAATTACTTAAAACTTAAAACTTTTGAGTCTCAGTTTCCTCATTTGTAAAATGAGAGTTGGAATTTATGATTTCTTGGGTACCTTCTTTTTTTTTTTCTGAGACAATTGGGGTTGAGTGACTTGCCCAGGGTCACACAACTAGGAAATACTAAGTCTCAGATCATATTTGAACTCGGGTCCTTCTGACTTCAGGGTTGGTGCTCTATCCATTGCTTTTATTGTCTCCATGATTATAGAGCAATTTTCATTTTTTAATGGCGAAAAGTAATATGATATGATAAATATTAGTGTACCTCCCACATACCTCACTCTTGTAAAATTTCCACACATGTGCATTTTATGAAGGGAAGGGAAGGCAGGCAGCACACAACTCAAAGCCTTAGATTTGGCCCAACAGCTGCCACTGATTTTGCTATCTCAATATTGTCAGTTACAGTAAATTTAAATTATAACCATTCATGCAACAAATTTCCTTTTGTAATGTGGTTATACAATGCAATGTGATTATAACAGCTGACATCCATTTTATCATGAAGAGAAGTGAAAGGAAATGTAGCATTTTGTGAACTGGATTCCACTCAGCCATCATCTTAAACAATAACACTTTTTTATGTTAGATTTCAAATGTACTTTAAATGGTTTTATGGTTTGATCAACATATGCAGTGCTATGCATGCAATTCTGATCTCAGTTTTATGGAAATAGCATATATCAAGATTTAAAACAAAACAAACAGCCTAACTGCTGGTGACTTGTGTAACTGAGAAGACAATATATTATCATGTGTCAGTGGCAACCATGTCCAATTGTTAGGTGATTCCATCATGTACAAAAGCTGAAGGATATCCAGGAATCTTGGCTTGAAAGGGACCTTAGAGGTTACCTAGTCCATGTGACAAAAGAAAAAATAAATCTTTGAAATGATGTCATCTTTGAACTAATAGAATTTGATCAAATTTCTGAAGTATGGAAAAAATATATAGTGAATGGTAATATCTGTAACACATAATCTTGTAATAAAATGTCCTTGATTTTCCTTGAGTCAAGCTGCATTTCTGAGGCACTTAAGTGAAATAACTAACAAACAGCACTGCAATGAATCCACTCCTAATAATAATAGCTAACATTTATATGTGCCAGGAACTGTGCTGAGTGTTTTGCAATTATTATCTCATATAATCCTTACAACAGCCTTAGGAGGTAAGTGGTATTATTATACCTATTTTAGTATTGAGGAAACTAGGTGAACAAAGGTTAAGTGACATATTCAGGATCATATAGTAAGGATCTGAAGTCAGATTTGAACCCACTTTACTGACTTCTGGACTGGTGCTCTAGCTACTGTGCTGCCTAGCTGCCTCTTATTGATTTTCTTAGTGAACCAACAATATTTATTATAATTTCATTGTGTTCTAAAACCTGAGTAAGCATTATGGGCACATTAAATAAAGTTTTAGTGATCTTTATCTTAATAAAATTGACTTGTAGATAAGGATGACAGTTTTAAAAAGACATTTTCAAATAGTTACATATAATGAAAACAGCACAGGGCTACAGACTCAATAGGAGACTAGTGAGTGAATCTGGGTTCTACATTAGCTCTGTCACTTATTTCCTGGGTGACTTTTTGCAATTCCTGTATCATTCTAAGTCTGTTTCCTTCCTTATCTATCATATTAGGAATTTGAACTTTGTCAGTCCTTAATTTTTTTCAGAGTGAAATAAAGTTTATTACATCAGTCAACCAATTAAAATGCATTTTTTAAACACTTACTGTGTATCTAGTACTGTGCTAAGCTCTTAGAATACAAAGAAAAAGCGAAAATTGTCCCTTCCCTCAAAGAGCTTACAAAAAAGATCGCAACATGAATATAAATAGGTAAATAAAAAACACAAATAAAGTAGATGGAGAATTACCTTAATTGGGAAGGCATCAACAGATAAAGAGACTAAGATTGGAAGATGGCATTTGAACTGAATCTTGGGGAAAAAAAAGATAGAGATTCTAAGACATGGATTTAAGGAAGAAAAGAACTCTGGGCATAAGAAAGAGTTAATGCAAAAACAAGGTGTCAGGAAGTAGAATACTATTTGTGAGGAAGAGCAATGAGACAGATATGAGAACTATAGAATATATGAGGGGAACGAGGTGGTAAAGTGTAAAGTGTGGAGGCAAGAAGACATCTTCCTGAATGAAATTCTGGCCTCAGACACATACTAGCTATATGACCTTGGACAAATCACGTAACCCTGTTTGCCTCAGTTTCTTTAACTGTAAAATGAAGTAGAGAAGGAATGACAAACCATTCCAGCATTTTTGCCAAGAAAATCACAAATGGTGTCATGAAGAGTTAAATATGACAGAAAAATGAGAAACAACAAACATGAGGGGAAGTAATATATAAGAAAACTGTAAAGAAAAGATGAGTCAAATTATGATGAACTTTACATACCAAAGAAGTCTATATTTGCCTCTTAGAGGTAATAAGGAGATTTTACATTATATTGAGAAGGAGATGACATGATTTGATTTTGGTTTTGTGCCCAAAATATTTATCCCATCTATGTTTTTCCTTTTAAAAGTAATATATTTTACTCCCTAAAAATCATTGAACTAAATTATTAATTTAACCCAAAATAGGATTACTAGATCCATATCTTTAAAGGAATAAAAGAAAGAGGAAATATGTATGAAACATTAATCACAGCTGTGTTGGTAAAATATGAAGGTTACCCATCTTTTGAGGAATAACTGGAAAAGTTATGGCATGCAAATGTGATATGTTTTAATACAGAGGTCCTCAAACTACGGCCCGCGGGTCAGATGCAGAAACTGAGGACGTTTATCCCCTTCACCCAGGGCTATGAAGTTTTTTATTCAAAGGCCCACAAAACAAAGTTTTTGTTTTTACTATAGTCCGGCCCTCCAACAGTCTGAGGGACAGTGAACTGGCCCCCTATTTAAAAAGTTTGAGGACCCCTGTAAAAATTTAATATATGATAAAAGAGATACTTTTAGAGAAACCTGGGAAGACTTATATTAACTGGTAGAGAGTGAAATGAGCCTAATTAGGGATACAATTTATATAAAAATTACATTGTAATAGTTTTAGAGGAATTTAGAATTCTTATGCAATGACCAACCATAGTTTCAGAGGAATCATTATGAAACATGTTACTACCTCCTGAAAGAGAGTTGATATATTCAAAAGCCAGATAGCGACTTTTTTTTTTGATGTGGTCAATGAGAAATTTTATTCTGCTTAACTAAAAATATGGTATAGGGGATTTGGGTTTTCTTTCATTATCTATAGAGATAGAGTTGATGGGATTCAGAGGAGAAGTTTTATTGACTGAAAAAATTTAAAAAAATAATTAAAAATAAATGAATATGTTCACTTCTGAAATATACTGTCCGAAAAAAAAAAAGTCAAGTCAGCAAAGTTAAGCTAAGTAGGTGGCCTTTCTCTTACTTAACATTTTCCCCACCCATTAATTCAAAGCTAACTTTTCTTTCTATAAAATGTACTAGTTGATAACTCATTAAAACAAAAGAGCACAGTGTATGTCTCTTGAGAGGAAGAGTGTGGGTGGAAGAAAGACAGATTTTTTATCCTTAGGGACTTCAACATATGTACTTTTCTGACTTCTGAGACCTTAATGCACATTATTGCTTTCTCTTCAACTCTGAAAAAAGACTGTTCTGGATTTGTATAATTTGTACAGCTCTAGTCACTACTGCTGTGTGTTGAAAGATTTCTGATTTAGATGGGTAGCTTTAGAGGGTCCTAACATCTTATTGTCCTTGGTCAATAGCCTGATGTGCTAATAGCATGGGTGTGCTAAATATGCCTTTATTGCTTCCACTATGAAAGAAATCTTATTACTGCTGCGATGACATTTTGCTTAGCTTTAGTTCTAATTAATGTCTAGAAAAGGAAGTTCATCTACTACTCTCAGTATAAATTAGAAGAAACTAAGGGCAGTGATTCCCACTTAGAATAGATAAGGCTTTTATTTCATCTATTCTCACCATCTTTTTCAAGCAGTGCAAAAGGTATCTTTATTAGTTTTTCACATATAGTATCTTTTGGAGGAGAAGGCTTATAACTTAAAACTGTTATATTTTGACAACAGCTACAATTTCAGCAGAATCTTGTGTAAAGATTACTTGCAATTCAGCATATACTCTACACTGGGCAGATCCTCACAGCAAGACATGAGAGTCCTCAGTTGTTATATGAATTGAGACTACAATCATTTGAATAGATTTTTGTACTTATTGATTGCATAACATGTGTTATTGTCTTATAGTAAGTGTGCATTGTGCATCTACTTGTTTGTAAAAGGTTGTGATAAGTGTTAGAAAGGTATAAAGTTTAGATTTGACACAGTCTCTGTCCTCGCAGAGTTTAGATTCTGAAGGGTGAAATAAGTAGGAAAGACAAAGAACTATATTATATAATGCATGATAAATGATTTAGGGAGATACAAATAGCATAAGACTATATATGACATCCTGGGGAGAAAGTCTCAAAAAAATAAAAATATCAAAAAAGATATGATTAGAATGGGCTCAAATTTATTTCCATTTCCTTTATTTTTGCCTTTTAACTATCCTCTCTTATTTACCACTTTCGAAACTTTTTCCCCCTCTTTCAGCATATTTAAGGATACCTCAACCTACCTGATACTCATTACTACAGGGCATTGTTAGCACGTAGCATCAAGGATGGAGGGAAATAAAGGGAAATGAAATTTATCTCCTTCTAAATTGTATCCATTATAATGAATATTCTATGACCATGAAACTCTGTTCTACTCTGCATCTACTCCTCTGCTGGTTTCAACTTCATTTCATAATGTGCCCCTCCCAGGTTAAGCACATCAGCTCCAATCCAATCACCATGTAGTTAACTCCAGCCTTAACTGACACTCCCTCCCTCAGTCTCCTCTCTTCTCTCAGGCTGAGCTTAATGGTAAAATACTAAATTCCTCCCAATGTCTTCCTTTTAGAGGACAGAAAACATACTTGATCATTCTACTCTGCATCTGCTGCTTTGACTGGTTTCAACTCCACTGAACATAATGTCTCTGTACTCAAGTACTCCCTCTCATTCCTCCCCACACTGCTTTCCTTTTTCCTT
Organism: Sarcophilus harrisii; assembly: GCF_902635505.1. Taxonomy (NCBI): domain Eukaryota; kingdom Metazoa; phylum Chordata; class Mammalia; order Dasyuromorphia; family Dasyuridae; genus Sarcophilus; species Sarcophilus harrisii. The sequence continues at coordinate 535,920,605 of NC_045427.1, read as the reverse complement.
TTGTGCATTGTTCCCCCCCCCCCCCTCCAGCCCCACCATTAGATTATAAGCTTTTTGAGGGCAAGGAGTGTCTTTCTTTTTTATGAATATCCTCATCCCTTAGCACAATTGCTGTTTTTTTTTTTTTTTAATGAATTTGCGTGTAGTTTTCTTCAAGTGCACTGTAAAGAACAAAATAATGTGAAAAAATCTTACATGAGTTTTTTTAAAATATTGAAATGGTTTTAATTTATCACAAACTTAATTCTGAATCAAAAAATGCAGTTACTAAAAAATTAGCACAGATTTTAAGTGTATTCATAAAAGTGTAATTTTCAGGTCATAGGCAACAATAATCCCTTTGCTGTGTTTGATTAGACAAACAAGCACTGAAAATCTTGATTGTGTTTTAGAGGAGATATTGACAAATTGGTATATACCCAGAAGAATCCCCTGATATCCTGAGAGTTTTGGAAAACTTTGTATTAAAAAAAGAATAACTGGGATGGTTAGTTTGGAGAAGAGAAGACTAAGAAGAAACATATTATGTCAAATTTGTAAGAGGCTGTCATAAGAAAAAAAGAAATTGTTCTATTATGTTTCAAATCTGAGTAAAGCCAACAGGTGGACATTTAAAAAAAGCAAAAATATCAGCTCAACATGAGAAATAATTTTCTAATGAATGGACATGCCTAATAGTAGAATAGCCTGATCTGGGGAGGTAATGAGCTTACCTTTCCTTAAAATATTTTAAAAGGAACAGAATAACCATCTATTTAAAAAAAAAAGTTTTTTTTCATTAAGTGGGAGATTGGCTTATACCATTTCTAATGTCAAACATAACAGTTGAAAAAAAACAATATATGTGAATTCAGAGAAACTAAGTTGAAATCAGAGATCTATCATTTACAACTAGGATGACCTTGTTAATCATTCATCCTCTTTAGACCAAAGTTTCCTTTTCTTGAAAAGGTGTGGTTTGAATTCTATTATTTTTAAAGTTCCTTCTAACTCTAACTTCAGTTTTACTTTGAAAAGAATTATTCAGTTATATATGCTCAGAATGCTGAAATTATCTTTCATCATTATCTAGTCTTTCTTGATGAACTTGAAAAATAAATCTAAGTGCTATTTTTCTCAAATGAAATTGTTCTTTCACTGGGGAATATTCTTTGGAATTTTTTTAATATTAAAATCATTCAATTACTTTTTAAAGTCACACTTTAATATTCTTCGATAGAAAAATTAAATACTTATATGGAAATCCTAAACTTTAAATGTTAAAGGTGACAGATATTTTCTTATGTCTGAGCTCCTCACTGCTACAAAAAGTTATGCAAACTGGAGGAGATTCTAAACAGGCCATTAGTTTCTTACTGAAGCAGAACCAGTGTCTCAACTAAACAAGCAAACAAGCAGTTGAACATGTTAACATAATTTTCTATCATTCCTATTTGATGTGGATTGAACAGAAAATCTGGGATGCAAGCCATGATGTAGATTTTCAAAATTGATTAACATTTTTGGACATTGGCAGCAATTTTTGTAGTGTTTCAACTTAAGTTAAAATTGATTAATTCTCTTTGAAAAATGTGTATTAAATCACTATGCAAATTGAGGTAACTCTAGGAATGGGATGATGAGAGGATGGAGGATTACAATAGCATATTAGATTAGTGCAAGTAAGGCCATACATTGTTATGGGATCTGGGGGGGGGGGGTATATGTAAATGCATTTTTACATTAGCTATTTATATTTGTCCAACACTTAGACTAATCTTGTGACAATGTGTAAAATGGGTAGCATGTTTGTAGAAGAAAGGTTGTTTTGTTCTTTGTCATAACATTAATCATGGATAAACTCATTTTAGCTGTTAATGTGGATGCACTCTATAATTTCATAGACATTTCATTGTAAAGAAATGTTAATGTCCACTTATTTGAAAGTTTCAGAGCTTTTAAGAATCATCATGGCAAATGTTCAGTCACTCTTCAATGACTGCTAGTAGAAATGATAAATTGGTTGTATTTTTATAGTTCTTTGACTTCCTTACTGTTTGCTATACCCAGACACAATCCATATAGTCACTGTTTTCTTTTTACTGTTATCAAACACAAACAGAAAGTTAAAAAGGAAGTCATACCAGGGCAAATCTCAAAAGGATGAGATCCTTCAAAGGTCAGCCTTTCTTGCTTGTCAGTTGTTGACATTTAAGCATTTATTTCAGAAGTGGCTGATAATGTTTTCTGAGATAGTCAAGAAGAATTGCTGTGTTGGTATGCAATTATGTGCATAATGAGATGCAAAAATGCAAATATAGTGGTACGTGCCAGTTCTTTGGAGTGCTTTTTGTCAGAATTTCAGGTACCATGAGACTTTGATGGATACTATGTCAGTACTCATAGTTAGAGCGCTGATATCCTTTAAAGAAGCACATATAACATGATATCTCTAGATGCTAATTAGAAGCAACGTTTAGAGATGATAAATGCAGAGGTCATTTTTTTTTTCTTGGTAAATTCTGACAACTCCATTGAGCCAACTGTGTCAATAACATTTGACTATAAACGTAGCAAACATCTCTATTCTTTTTTTTTTAAATTTAACATGCTACATAAAAGTCCTGTATATTCATAAGTATATCTAGTAGAATGCTACATTTTTGTGATTGATTTTTAAATTTCATTTGAAATGTAAATTACAGTATAACCTTTTAACCTACTCCATCAAGAAGTTTAAAACTATATAGTGTCTTTTCAAATTCATATATTGCCAACTTGGCATTTTCTGTTTTTAAGCAAAAAAGAATCAAATAAGACTGATTAATGGTAGTATGAAAGTTATGTGTTATAAAATATCCTAAACTTGAATCTAGCATGTCTTTCAAGAATTACAAGGTAACTACAGCTTTGGAAATAAAAAAATGTTTTCTTTTATCCATTAGTATCACTACTAAGCTTATTATTTTTATTAAATTTTCACAATACCATCAGGCAGCAATAATAATATAGAGTAATAAAGTAAATTGGTCATGTGCACAATTTGGGTACAAGTAAAATCTTATTCTTTCAGTGATGATTCACAACAGACTATGGTAGAACATCAAAACATTTACATGCTTTCTATATATTTACTTTGTTGAACAAACAACATACAAGTTAGAGCATCCCTTCATTCTCTCCAATAGTTCTTTTACTAATTTCCTGTGCCCCTCATGCTGTGGTTGTTTTTTTTTTTTTAAATACTGGAACCAGTTTATTGATTGTAATTTAACTTCAGAACTAAATGTTTTCTTTATACTGCCATGACATTTTCTGTGCTTGTTAATTATGTCATCCATCTTAAAGCAGTCTTTCAACAATGTCTCTCTTGGATTTTTGCTTTTAAGTACTAAGTGTTGAGATTTCATAGGGTTAATAATAATAATTCCTTATAGCTATATAGTACTTTTAAGGTTGATATATTGCTTTCTTTATAGCTCTGTGGAATAAATAGTGAATTATTTTTATTATTTCTTTTGCTCCCGTTTTTTGAGGCTTAAGGAGGAAAAATGATTTCCCTAAGAACATCTAGTTCCTGAGTAGCATATGAAAAACACAAATCTCTTGATTCCTGAATTCAGTGCTCTTTATACTATGCCATGTTTTATCACAATAATTTTTTTTTAACACAAAGCTCATAAAATCCTCTTGAAATGTTCAAATCTAGAACCCTTTAATTCTGTACCAAGATTTAGTGTGGAGTAATTTGTTAAATAATTTATATAAATCATGATCTAACCCTCAATTTCCCTCCCCCCACTTCAGTGTATCACCTTAGGCACAGACCAGATAAGGAGCATAAACCCAGTAGTAAAACATTTAATTAAGAAACAAAATAATAGATAAGCCGAGAGAATAATTATCTGGGATAAACAATGGGTTCAATCTCCTATACCTCCTGTGGTGATGGATGGAAAAAATACAGAAAACGTATTTGCATTTCCCTGCAGTTATTCAGTCACTTACTTCCTCTCAGCATACCTCTATGGACAGATGGACCATACTACAATTGCTTAGAGTTGTGTTTACCTCAGTTCTGGGCTGCTACCTCCCCTAAGTGTAATTCAAATTTCAATTTTCCATTTTTTTCACAGTCTATGGAACACAAACATAATACCTATGGGTTACAATATGGAAATATACAGATCTGGACAGTGTACTCTATAGTATAAGGGAGTTCTATGACATTCCTCTGCCCAGTGCTGCTCAGGAGCATCTCCATGAATTCTCATTCAGAGCTGCTCCCTATCTGCTTACATTTGTCTTCTTTTCTTAGTTTGAATCTCTGATGCAGTCCCTTTGTCCCACGGAATCCTGACTCCTGAATCTATCTCTGATGATTGTGAGTTTCCTTGCCTCCCCATTATTGGAACCTGAAGTCACTTGGGAACTATCTGTTTGAGGTAAAAACAATTCTAGAATTTGTTACATCACAATAAAAAACTGATATTTTCTATCTCTTTAAAGATTATTGACTATTTTCCATACAACACTTCATTTGTGTTTTAAAGGAATACTAGTATTTTACAGATAAAGAAACTGAGACTGAAGAAATTCAAGAGAAGTTTATTTTTACATAGCTAAATGTCAGAAGCAGAACTTGAACTTAGTTTTCTCTTGATATTACATCAAATGATCTTATCAAGATATCAATACCCACACAATCCTTGATGAATAGTTCTTTTTAGTATAAGGAAACATAGTACCATGTCAAAGAAAATTGCATCATAAATTTAGAGATAGAAGAGAACTTAGATACCAGTAAGTCCAACAATTCTCCCTGCATACACACACACCTTTATTTTCCAGATAAGAAAACTGAAGATGAGAGAGATTATCTAGCTAAACATGATACAAGACCTGAAAATGAAGTCATTTATTCTTTACTTCAAGATCAGCATTCTATCTACTGTACCATACTGTGATTCTTTTTGAGTCTTTTGGACTCTATTGGTCTCCCACTATCACCTTCACTGTTTCTGTTGCAATACATTCATTAGTTAATAGCTGGCTACTTGAGATCTCACAAGGTCTTATACCAAAAGAAAGAAGACACAAATGGGGGTGATCCCATCCTGAAATCTAGTTTATAGTAGCTATAGGAGACTATAAGCTTATAGACTTGGTCCTCTAGGGAAAAGAACATTTGCATTATAGACTCCTCAGAGTTCAGAAAATATTTATATATTAAGGCTTGCAAAAAAAAAAAGAGTCTTGAAAGATAGAGATAGCCCCCTTCACATCTCAATTGAATTCTGGTTCAGAATACGGCCAAAGGTATTCTTTTATCAGAAAGCAGAGGATATATGCACCTTCTCTGAAGTAGGGATAGGATAGGGAGGATTTTCATTCATATATCTCAAGCAACACAAATACACACTTACATGGAAGAAAAAACATTACCAAATCTAAACAACATGTTGAAAAAATTGGACATTATTTATAGCATTAAGCATTCATGGTAACACACCTCTACAAAGAATAAGAGGAAAATATATTCTCATGTCTTTCCTTGGTACCAATTTCAAATCATTTATTTTTGGTTGTTTTGTTGCTGTAAATTTTTCCAAATTTACTCATTGTATATATTGTCTTCATGCTTTTGCTTAATTTAATTTATATCAGTTCGTATAAAGTAACTTCAAGCAAAGAGTGTTAATACCTGAATCAGAGAAAACCTCCTAAAAAGATACCATCTAAGCTACTGTTTAAAGGAAGCAAGATATTTTATAATGTTGAGTAAGATGTTGAGGTTGAATACAAGTTTGAGTATAAAGTTGAGGAGAACATACATACCAGATGTGGGGAGTCACATGGATAAAGGAATAAAGCTGAAAGATATTATATATGGTTAGTAGCTATCAGGCACCATTGAAAGAGAAAGAATACTGAAAAGAATAATAAAAGATGATAAAATTGGAGCCAATATGAGGAGGGTTCTAACTGTGAGGCTTTGAATTTTTTGAATATTACTAGATCTGGGTTTTAAAAATCTCAATTGGATAGCTGGGTGAAGGTTGAATTGGAGTCAAGGAGACAAATGAGGAAACTACCAGAATGGTATTGACAAAAGATAATAAAGATTTGAGTTAGGAGAGAAGTCATATAAATAGAGAAAAATTGGTAGATGCAAGAAATGTGGGGTAGAGAAAAGATTAATTAGACTTGGACACTAAATAGAGATAGGCATTGCAGTTGAATAAAGAGCTGAGAATGATTCCAAAGTTAAGAATTTAAATGACTGGAAAGTGGTGACATCAAGAGGAATGGGAAAGTTTAGGGGAAATACTTTTTTTTGTTGTTGTAATGAAACAAATAAAGTTTTGTTCAGTGAGTCCCATGATAGATCAACACAATTGATAAAGGCAAAGAAAGCCAAGGAATTGTTTGTTCCCTGACCCAACACACTAACCAATGGGAAGAGGTTTCTGGGAACCCTTCTTGTCTTCCTCTTTCCTTGTTCCCAATTTCTACCAGGTGCTCACAACACGGCCATCCTACCCATTATCATTTCTATCAGCGATAACCCAGAATTGTGCTTATTACTCTTTTTCCAACAGTCAGTGATTGGGTTTTATCTTCTCTGACATTGCCAACTAAAGTAATAGGGCTTTACTCTCTGTTGTGCTACTTTGCCTACTAGACCCTAAGTTCCAAGTGGACTTTGCATCTGCTGTAAAGCTAAAGCTTATTTTATGTGTCCTCTTCCATTAGCAGAATGTGACTTTGAGAGAAAGGACTGTCTCAGTTTTCTTAGGTCCCAGGGGTTTACCACAGTGTTTGACTTACACACATATACATATATATGTTTATTAATATTATCCATAATATGGATATTATATATCCATTATGTACATCTACATGCACATCATATACATATACTATCTAATTATATGTATAATACATAAATATCCATTATATGTATATAATATATATATATAATATACATAGTGTCCAATTATATGTATAATACATATTATATCCATTATATGTATAACATATAAATACACTCATATTATATATTTTTATATATATATAATATATTTCATTTCATGTTGAATTTGATATATCTATAGGGCTTTCAGGTGATGTCAGTAGAAATTTGGGAATGTAAAACTATTGTGTGGGAGAGAAATTAGGATTAGCTATAGAATTTGGAGAGTCATGTGCATGGCAATAAATTGGATGATATCTTAGGTACTCCCTGTTTTAACATTTTGTAGTTCACTGACATCATAGAATATATATATTTTAACCTTCTCATTCCACCCTAAATTCTGTCTTCCATGGATTTTTTACTTCAATCTTCTGATGGGTTTGGCAACTTGCCTTTCATTTTACAGGATGTTGGATATGAGACCTAAGTATTCACATTACTATTTTAAAGTTGTATCTAGTAGCTGCCCCTGCCAAAAATGCTACATTTGTCACATCAAAGGTCAATTGTACAGATTGATGCCATTTTGGGTAACAAGTTTTATAACAAAAACTAAGACTTTCATATTTGGTATTTAGTGCTCAGTGGTAATTTATAGCCTTTTTTTTAATAGTAGCTAGACCTCCATTCATACTCCTGCCATCTATTTATCTAACATGGCAGTATGAGGGGAATAGTAAGCCAATAAAAATGTGGAATAGAGAAGAAATGTGTATCTTACACCATTAAATTTCACAAAAATTACTCATTTTGACACCTCACAATCAGGACCAAGAATGTAAGAAGGGCAAAAATTGAGCCCAACAATATGATTAACTGTAGTAAAGAGAGTAGGAAATGGTAATCTTAGGAGAAAATGTAAGATTTGGGTCTGTTTTTCCTCTTAAAAAATGACCCGAGTTTCATCATTAATTATGAAGTAGTTTTCACATTTTGGACACATATATCTCTGCCTGGCTGTCAAGAAGCCTATAGTCATGAATTGTATGTCTGGGTCTTTTCTTCAATATAAAATTTTCATTTCAGAAAAAAACCAAGATTCTTCAGACTGCATTTCAGGGTGATAATTGCACTTCTCAGGTGGTTAGCAGAAAGATGATCTATAAATAATAATTAAAAAGTTGTGTCCCCAGGGAGGTAGATGTCAGATGTGAAACTCAAGCATAGGAAGTGTTCAGACTTTTGTCTTGACCTTGTTCTTCTGCATTCAGTATTATATATTCAGAGCACATTTACACATTGAGATTTGGAAGTGACAACTTCAGTATCCATGAGATGAAGAAAAGGTAACACTGCTACTGTATTCGACTTTCCCTATTCATTCATGTCATCTTTATACCATCATATTACCTTTATTCCATTTTACAAGTGTCAGGTTATTAGCATTCATAATTAATCTGTTCAGTTCTTTTCCCTGCACTTGTAGGAATATACATAGAGAAAATTGTTCTCAACTGTCTGATATACTGCCACTACTGTCTAATCTACTTCCCTTCTCTCTGGTATCATATACAAAAAAGAATAGGGGAGTAATGGGGAATATAACCATTAATACAACAGGCAATCTACTTCCCTTCTCTCTGGTATCATATACAAAAAAGAATAGGGGAGTAATGGGGAATATAACCATTAATACAACAGGCTTATTTTACAAAAAAAAAAAAACAAGGATGAAAATCAAAGAAATCAGTCTTTCCATAGGTATAAGAAATAATAACTTTGGATTATGCACCATTGATTCAAATTAATAATGGAAATTTGGTGGTATAGCAACCTGAGAAACTGAATAATTTCACTTGTCACTAATATAATTGGTTTACATGAGACACTGTTAAAGGGTTAAATTGGGATGTTATTTAGAAAACTGGTCTCTAAGGAATGGTCTCAGGAATTAGTACAGATAGATTTCAGATGGCATATTGCAGAGAAGACTGGATTGGAATTGGGAAAACTGGGTTTAGATCTTATGTCAGATGCTAACTTAGAAAGTAGTCATAGTTGTCACTAATTTCTCAAAGCCTCAGGTTTCTCAGATGTAAAATGGAAAAAAAATAATACTTGTACTACCTACTTCAGAGATATTGTAAATAAAGAAATTTGGGAACCTTAAGTTACTTATTTAAATACGAGTTATTATTTTTATCTTTAAATATAGTAAAACTAGTCAGTAACTTAAAGGATGGGACTTGAAATGTAATGAGAGTCTCTTCCCATTGCTCAAAATTTCAACTTCTCTACTTCAAAATCTCCTGCCTTACTAATTGCATTTTTCACGATACATATCATCTTTCTAAAATAGTTTTCAAAAGCACATAGGAGAACAGTAAAACTATAAAGAATGAAGCATTAAATGATAAATTTTGGGGATGTCTGGGATCAGTAGGTCCTTTGAAATGAGGACTTTTAGCAAACAAGAGAAAAGCAGGGAGGTATTGGGCGCTTACTGAAGAGATTGTGGAGAATGTACAGCAGGATTTTTTAAAATGCTGCTGAAGAGTGATAAAAGCTGATTTTATCAATGCCATAATTTGGCTTAATTCAGTAAAAAATAGTAGTCTCAGATCTAAACTGATGTTTCAGTTTTGGTACTGTAGTATATCTATTATATGGTACACTGTCTTTGAAATTGGAAGAATACTGCTAAACACCCTTTGACAAGCTGGCTCCTCCATATTTCTGTCTAATTTTAAGGATTTTAAGGACCTTTGAAGTATAGAAAAGTTTAAGACCTGGGATCATGGCCGTATACTACTCTAAAGACAAAGTCAATTTTAGCCTATATCGTTCTTTTCAATTATTAGTTAAAAGAGTTATATCAAGGTTTGAGTTCTACCATATTATATTCAACTACTTGGGATGTGTAAAAAGCAATATCTTTTTTCTATGAAGAATAGGATCAAGAAATATTGGATATTATATCCACTGTTTATAAATAAGGGGGAAAATTCCATATGATTCTGGTGTGATGGAAACTATCAATTCAACAATAAGTATTTTTTAAGTCCTCGGAAAAAATGCACAAATGAATTGAAAACAATAGAGGGGATAAAATACAAATGCAGGGAAGTTCATTATAATCAATTGATAATCAATCAGCATTTATTAGATACCCATGATGTTCCTAATAATGTATTTAATGTTAAAAGTACAAGACAAAAAATGAAATTGTTCCTGACCTTAAGCAGCTTACATTCTATTAGGGAAGATTATACATATACTTTCCCCATACACAAATGATTCTATATGTGTATGTATGTGATGCACAAAATAATATATACAATGCAGCAATGTGTATAGATCAACTAAATTGTAGGGAGTGTCTTAATTATGGGTGATTCTGGTTACTTTACACCAAGTATAGTTGAGTTTTACTTTATTTTCATAGAATTATCAAATGTTTGAAAAAATCTCTCTGAGATGTTATAGATTTTATAGAATTTTATAGAAAATATTGTAGGATATAATAATTTTATAGAAAAGAAAATTTATTCCCTTGGTAATATCATTAACACTCATGAAATCAATCTAAATTTGTCTCTCAAATCTATTTGCCCATCCTAAAAGGTCCAAAAATTGAACTTAATTTTCCCCCAACCCTTTTTCTTCTGAACGTCCCTATGATTGATGAGAGCACTATCATTGTTTCAGTTATTCAGGGTAGCAACCTAAAGGTTCTATTCTCAAATATTCACCTTCTCTCTCATTCTTATATAGAATCTGTTGCCAAGTCTTGTGGATTTTGCTTTCATAATCTCTTTCATACATGCATCCTTATTTTCTTTGACTGTCATCACCTCCATGCAGATTCTCATCACCTCACGCTTATTGCAACATCCTGCTGGTTGGTTTCCTTGTCTCAAATTTCTTCCCATTACAATCTATCAACCACACTGCTAGCAAATGAATCTTCTTGAAGCACAGATCTGACCATGCCAGACACTTCCCTTCCCGGTTAAGAATAGGATCAAGAAATATTGGATCAAGAAATATAGGATCAAGAAATAGAAGTTAAGAATAAGATCAAGCAATATTATATAAAAATCCCAGTCCTACCATATCATCTCCAGCTTCAAATATAAAATACTCTGTTTGGTGTTCAAAAATACTTCATAGTCTGGACCACTCATGACTTTTTTATATGATCCTATGATTTTTTTTTTAACTGGAGGAGTTCATCAGCTAAAAAATCTCTTAGCCTATCTAAATTCTATATACCTGAACTCAAGAGATACGCTATCCTTTCTAGTAGCAGGGAAAGGCATTCACCACATATGTTTGTCAATGACTTTTTAAATAAATTTTTCTTGAAGACTTTGCTATCTCGGATCAAAGGAATATATGTAAATATATCTTTATAAAGTCCAAAATACTATATGGAGTTTAGTTATTTTTAATTATATTAATTATTATTATTTATCATTTAGTCTTATAGTAAGACTATAATTGATTTGTTGAAAATCAAAAGAGTACGATAAGACAACTGATATAGTGTACATGTCATGCCTTCCTAACTTAGTCAAAGGCATTGTGATTTTCTATTTCTATTTTTTTTTGTCTTTTTCCATTAGATTTTAACCTCCTTGAGGGCAGGGACAGTACTTTTTATTTTTATCCTAAGCCCTTAAAATAGTAGGTACTTAAATTTTTACATTGTTTTAAAAACCTGGATTTTATTGAAGAAGTTGGGTAGTTTTTCTGTGACTCAGTGTAATTAAGAGGATCATTGTGAATGGCAGCATTTGGAAAATGTTATTATCAAGAGGAATCTTTCTTTTAGTCATACCCATCATTTATGATACTAACAAATACTTTATATACACAGACATCTAACTATTTTAAGCTTTATTAAATATTTCTATGAGGGAAGCTAAGTGGAGAAGTAGAGAAGATTGGGACTCATCTCCCTGAGTTCAAATATGATCTCAGACACCACCAGTTGTATGACCTTGGACAAGTCACTTTTTCCTGTTTGTTTCAGTTTCCTCATCTATAAAATGAACTGGAGAAGGAAATGGGAAACCACTACAGTATCTGCCAAAAACCTTCAAATAGTGACATGACTAAAAACAACTTAACAAGTCAAAAATGTTATATTTCAATGGCTTACTGCACAAAATGTTTTTTTTCAATCAGACCTGTTATTTTCATAATTGGCACTTTTTAACATATATTTGGGAGAGAATTAGCCTTCCTTTAAAGTTTTACTTTATTCTACTAATTCAAATGCTTTTAAAAATATAACAAATAGTTGGATATTTGGAATGGGGAAGGCCTAAGTTTAAATCTTATTCCTGACATTTCATTTACTAGGTTGTTTGCCTTAGATAAGTGTTTTTCATCATCAATTTCTTCTTCTATGAAATGAAGACATGGAGAATCTACTTCACAGAAAAATTTCTAGATTAAAGTAATATAGTACACATAAAACACTTTGCAAATCTTAAGGTTCAATATACATTTTAGATATTATTAGTACTATTAGTATTAATTATAGATTACTATGGAAATACCAATGTTTCTACTTATGTTAGTTTATTGTTTTATCACTTTTATTTTGTTCTAAGATTAATCCGACTTAATTCAGTATTCAGCCAAAAAGAACTACTTTTTTTGGTGCCATGGTACTGTTTACAATCTTTTATCTTCTTCCTTTGTAATGCTTTGAAAATGAGTTTGCACTCTAAACTATGATGGTTTCCTTACTTCTCTCTTTATTAAAGAAATCAACTTTTACTGGTTGAAGCTGAAGTTTCTGTTATCTTTTTGTCTAATCACTTGTTGACTATTTTTCTTTGGTCACCTAGTAGTGCAAGTAAGAGTAAGTATACTTTTGTCAATTCCCCATTTTTAAGAGTTAGTAGCTGGTTTAAATAAGTAGAATTTGAAGTGCTGTCATTATTCAGAATGCCTATTCCTATATTTTCCTCCTTCATATTTCCTTTTTAGCTAGATGGCATGGTAGATTGTGCTGGACTTGAAGTTAGAAAGAGCTAGTTCTAAATGGTCTCTCAGATACTACTTGTGTGACACTGAACAAATCTTTAAACTTCTCTCAGTTTCAATTTCCTCATTTGTAAATTAGGGATAATAATATGTAAAAATGTTTATGGATCTTCATTTTTTACAGATGAAATCATAATTTTTAGCAATGCTATCTAAATTTTTCTAATAGTATTATCTTTACCCATGTGAAATCATAAATCTCAAATTTTGCAAGTATTGGTAGAACCACCCTAGCATCTTGGATATATGCACTGGGAAGAAAGCAAGATTCTATGCTCTTAACATAATTGAAGCACAGGACTTTATATATATATATATTTATCCTCAGTTAGGAGAGCTTTCAAGATCTTCAGTTTGCTTCCACAATGAATCATCAAGTAGGAAATCAGTGAACAAGTTTATATTTATTCTCGTTAAATTTAATTTATGTCTATACATTTTCTCCTTTCTGCTGGTATAATTTTTGATGCTGTTTTGGTCATCCAACATAATAGCTAAATCTTGGGTTATGTACAAATTTGATAGGATTTTCATCTACTTATTACCTGTGTGGTTTCACTTCTATGTCCTTCAGGGTTTTTTTATCTATAAAATGGGATTGGATTAAAGGATTTTCAAGTTAACTTCTGGTTCTAAGTTATTTGACATCATGAGAGCCTTTTTTCATATTCATTGTTATATCTTAACATATATTATCTATGATGTTCCTTCATCAAAGGTAGCATATTTCATGCTTTTCTTTTGGGAAAAAACAATTTTCAACCAAACTGGTAATGTGAAGAAAAGAAAAGTTTAAGTACAGTTTTCAGACATGTCAGACCAACTTAATGTTAAATAATATAAATTAATCCCATCTTCTACATTATTTTTCTCTGTATCTTTAGTACTTAAAATAGTTTCTGACCTTTGGTATAGTAAGTACCCAGTAAATGCTTATTGACTTAATTTCTAGAATTATCCAAACAACTAAGCCTGACATTCAACAAATTATTTCTCTCATTTTAGTTTAATTACTAATGATTTTAAGCATTTTCCTTTTCCAGAGGGGTGTACACTACAGTGATTAATGAGAACTTGGTGTTAGAGGCTTGATAGTTACATGCTTGTTGATAAAACTGTTATTTTTAGATGCTTTTGGTTTTTAAAAATTTCCAAATAGAATTTGCTAAGTCCCTCTTCATTCTTTGTGATGCCTAGTGGTTTTGTAGCAGTGATGAGTTTGTCCCAATTCAGTGTGTTATTTTAAAGCTGGCTTCCATCATTGCTGGTAGGTAACTATGTGATATATAACTTGCAAGCAGTCCTGCTGTTTGTTACTGGCAATTAATTTCTCTGGTGCCTTTCTTCCATTCAGGGTAGGCCTTTATGTTCTAAATCCAGCTATTCTAATGCTCCCCACTTGTGCTGTGTAGAAAAGACTCAGACTGACAGATTATCGCAGGGCAGTTAAGCATGTAATTGCTCAAATGAGTTAAAATCCCTTCAAATATCTGTCTTTGTACCTCATCACACCACTTCACGGACTCAAATATTTGACAATTGATGAAGATAAACTAAAGGGATCTTCATTAGCTACCAACCACCGTGACAAGCTTCTTTCAGCTAAAGGCTGGTGAATTTTGGGACTTTATTATCTTCTTAAAAACTGCAGGAAAGCAGAAAAATACTTCAGTGGACTTCAGAATAGAGAAAACTTGAAGCTTACATGTTAGTTGAGATCAGAAAAAAACTGCAATTTTCTAATCTAGAGCTGTATTTAAAAAAAAATGTAGGGTGCCATGGGCAGGGCTCTCATCCAATAAAGTAATGGAAATATTATCAAATTCTCATAGGAGGCATCATTAATGAATGTGTGTTAAATTTAGATGTAATTACAACATTGAAGAGAGAGTGGCAGAAATCCAGTGTCTGTGTGGAGACCTATTTTAGCATGTGTTAGCTTTACTGGCCAGGAATTATCACTATCCCTGATTAAGGATTAAAGTCAGGTGCTCCAAAGAATACCTTGGGACATTTATGGAATTTCACCTTGGCACAAACCCTAGCACATCCTCAAGTTTCCTAGTGACAGTTAGTGTTAGGTATTAAACTCTTCCAATATTGGGTGGGTGTAGGAGTGGGTTATTGAATTGATGGCAATGCCAGGAAACTGCTGCTTCACAAAACAGGTGAAGGTTAGTATGGGACTGATAGATAATGGAAAAAGGCATATCCTTAGAGTTGGAAGAGATGAATCCTTTACTTCCCTCAAAAAGATAAAAATGTAGGAGAAACTGTGAAAAAATGGAAAAGCTGAAAATTATAAGTGAGATGATTATAATGTCTAGGCAAATCCTTCCTTGTAAGTAAAATGATGGGGGGGGGGGTGCAATTAGTTTCACAAAACAGTGATATAAATAGTTGATTTCCAGAATTAAATAATAGAAAGCCTTTGCAAACTTACATCAATGTAATTGCAAAATTATGTTGTGAGGGCATTATGTAGAGTATTATTTTCATGTGGTTTGTGATGTCAGTGTCAGAATAAAAAAGTATTTAGTGAACATAGGAACAATATCAAAACTATTAAGAGATCAGTTTGAAAAGAAAATAGGCTTAAAAGATCTGTGTCCCATTCAGAATGAATAGGATCGATGTTAAAGTTCCAACATAAGACTTAAAGCTCTAATTTCCATTCTCATTTCTTCATATGAGAAGAGAACAATTATATTTAATGTATATACTGAAAAAAGAGATGTATGGATGTCATTTTAGCCTTTTTTATTCTCATTGTGGACAAAAAGGTGGAAAAAATAGATGGATCCTAGAAATCATTGGCAAAAAAAGACCCTCTCTGTGGTCACTACTCTAGAGACTTTCTTTGAATTTCCTCTATACATTCATGATCATATTTGATGAATTAGTTGATATTTTTATCTCTATCCTGTCATTAGGTTTACCTGAATGCATTTTATTTCCTTTTGGATTGAATTTTAACAGAAAAACATGGCTTTAATTATTCTTCCTCCTTGGTAGCTCTCATTTACATTTGCCATATAATTGTATTTGAAGATGAAATTCCTTGGTGAACTTCTTGGTTAGCCTCAAGTTGACATGCCAGCAGGAGTTGTAGAAAGATGAACACACTAAAGCCTTGTTGTTTTGGGAACTGTGGATAAGTCCAAACCATGATGAATCATGTGAAGAAAGTGACTCAGAGATTCTACTTCTGGCATATACCCCAATGAAGTCAACATTCAACTTCCTTTATTCGCCAAAATGTTTATAACAGCATTTTTATAGTAAGAAAAGTGGAAACAAAGATATGTCTATTTACTGAAGAATTATTAAAGAAATTGTGGTTTACAGATTTATGGTATATTATTCTACTGTCTAAAATAATGGCTTATGAATACAGAGAAGCATGGAAAGATACTGAAGAGATACAAAGTAATACTTATTGCATTAGTATAGTTGTATTATACAATAACTATAATAAAACAACAAAAATAAAATAGAAACCAATCCTGTGAAATTATAATGCCAAAGTTCCCAATTTATTAGAATCAATCAATCAATAAGCATTTATTATACACATGCTAGTAAGTGCCAGGCATTGTAATATGTGCTGGAAAAGGTATCTGCCAACATCTTGAAATGGGGGCCTCTGGAATGGAAACTACATATAATGTATTTTTTTTAAGGGAAAGATATATTAGTTTGGCTAAACTAATGAATTTTTAAACTGTCAACACATGATCTACAGGGATTCTTATGTACAGATTACTGACCTTGATTTTATTTGAGTTTGAATCTACTAGGTGGTAGAATACTGAATTTTAGTATTATAAGATCTGAGTTCAAATCCCAAATGTGCTACTGTCCCTTGTGTGACATTGGGAGAATGTTTCATAATCTTTCTAGGTCTTAATTTCCTCATTTGCAAAACAAGATTCCTCTACTACATGCCCTCTAGGGTGACTTCCAGCTCTAGATAACATGACTTGATGATGCAGGCTTTTTTTTGAATAAAACAATAAGCATTTATTTAGCAACTATTCTTTGTCAGGGACTGTGTAAGTTCTGAGGACAGTTCTTGTGTTCCCAAATCACAAACCTTGTTATTTTGTTCACTTTGGAGTAGCACTTATACTGTCAATCTGTTATTTTCCACTAAGCTTTCTCTGGTTATGTATGTCTAGTAATATAATTTTTTTTTAATCCAGGTTTTATCCAGGTTTTTTATCCTGCTTTAACTCTCAATTGAGTTCCAATTGTCAAATTATGGGTTTTTGAAGGCTAAGAACTATGTAGTACTTACAGTTAGAGGTCTATTTTTCACCACTCTTCAATAATCAATGAAGAAATAGAATGTGTCCAGACATGACTAGGAGGTATTTTGCCTTTTTATCTACTTCATATGTTATCATAGAGAAAAAATAATCATCTAATATTCAAATGGATGATAATGATCCTTTTCATATTTAAGTCTGATCTTAAAAAAGAAAAATTTAAAAATTACCTTATTTTTCCAATCAAGAAGAAAATCAAGGTGAAATATTTTTCTGAAACTTCTACCCATTGCTCATACTACTATTCTGTGGATTTAAGAATTACTAGTTTTATCTCTCTTCTATCTAAGAGTGCCTATAAAACCTAAAGATAGCTACACATTACCACCAATTTTTTTATTCTTTATAATAAACATATCTAATTCCCTTTATTTGTCCTCATGTGACAAAGTTTCAAGTTCTATCATCATCCTGATAATCCTCATTTTGCCTTTTTGATTTGTCAATATCCTTTCTGTAATTGGTCTTTGGCAAAGACCAATTTTTTTTCATCTCAAGTCAAGATCCCATACCATTTCTACCTTCATTGACATAGTAATTTCTATTTATTAATCATCATCTCCTACTTTGGCTTCAAACAGAATAAAGATAACTCTTCTTCCAAATGGCATTCCTTCAACATTTTCTCTGTTGATTCCTTCAACCTTTTCTTCTATATACAAGTTTCTGGTGCTTTCACCATCTTGATTAAACTATTCTAGATATATTTCCACTTCTCAGTCTCTCCTAAAAGTTAATACCAGATAGTGAACACAGTACTTTAGATAAAACATGATGAACAATTTAAATATAATTTCTCTTATTCTAGAGAATATATTTTGCTATATAAATAAAAATTTCACTTTGCAAATGAAAATAAATATTGGTGATCTATTTAAACCTTAGATAAAATTCCATATGTCCTAACTACTATATAATTTCTTTATAATAATCAACATTTTGTCCCCCCACAACTGTTGGTAACTGTTTATATTCCAAGATTGACTGTATAATTGATGTATGTTCAGCTGTGTTAAAATGGCCAAAGCAATTCACTAAACCTGGAGCCATGCCCATTTTTTGTGCATTTATAAAAATATTAATTTAATCTACAATTACTGATTTAGTAATGTGCATATTAACAAATTTTGTCAAGTACTTTAAAAATAAACTGTCATTTGAAACATCACAATTTTTTGTTTGACTACTAAATTAGTAAGGCTAATATGGAGTTATATTCTTGATTGTTTGAGTATTCAGGACCAGTATGAAATATTCTGGGAAGGAAGAATCTGTACCTAATTCCCTCTTCTCAGAGTAAGTTGAACTTTTAACCTCTTACTGAAATTAATCACACTTGATCTCATGAGTAAAAATGTTTTTAACGTGAAACAATACTCCACTGAGGTTTAACAAACTATATTTTAATTGTAATTGATTTATACCAAAAGATAAAATGAGTTAATTAGGCCATGCTATTAGAATTAGTAGCAAGGGAAATACCTGACACAAGTACCAGTAAGAGGGAAAGAGAAGAGAGATTTTAAGAGTTTAGAGCAATGTAAGTTTTAATTTCTGAGATTTCTTAATAATACCTTTCTGAATTCAGCAAAAATTGCAATTTTATAGTTTATGGAACGTGTTCATAATCTGAAGTACAATCACAACATTATTTTTCATTTTTTATTGGCTCTATGATTCCTAGTACACTGGGATATCCAAAAGGTCCTTTTAAGACTTATGTTGTTAGGGCTAATGGTTAATGTTAAACAAGGAATTCTCCCTTAAGAAAGAAATGATTCTCATTAGTTAGAGAATTGTAAAGTGAATACTGATTTATAAATTTGCTATTGCTTTTTTCCTCTTGTGGACTTTACTAATGTTTTAAAGGAAGTATCACAGAAGTAAGGGACATATAAGGGACACTTGTACACAGTGAGACATGAGGTAGTAGATGACATATTGGGTCTGGAGTAAGAGGATCTGGGTTTGAATCGCACTTCTGACTTTTGTTAGTTATAGGGCTATGGACAAGCTCAGTTAAGTCATGCGTGTTGGTTTCTCAGTCTGAAAAAATGAACATAAATATCTGATACTGATATGACAGGATTGTCTTCAGACTAAAACGTGATAATATGTAAAGCATTAAACAAATGTCAAGTCTCATGGTTACAAAAGGAGAAGGATTGCATCATTTGTTTTCTTAACAAAAGGTGGAAAATTTTCAACTATGGTTCTAGTAACATACTGGATCTGTTTTCTGAGAACTAATCTAAGTATGGAGGAACTCATTAGTCATTCAATAAACATTTATTATAGTAATTATTAAGCATTACCATCACCAGTGTACTGGTCAAATGGAGACTCAATTTTAGTCCTAGAAGAACTTTTCCACTTGAAGTGAGGAAAACCCGAATTCAAATTTGCCTTCAGACCCTGACAAACTATTAACTGTGTGCACTTTAACCTTAAGCCTCAGTTTCTTTGTGTATAAAATGGGGATAATAATACCACTTACTTTTGTGGGCATATCTCTAAAGACAGTTCCTCCTTAGTTTAGTTTTCATATTGGGACAAAAAAAGCATTGATTAGTCATTGAAAAAAGGAGTCATATTTTGTTCAAACACAGCCAGACTATACAGCAATGATAGAGTAATTCTTATGTTCTCTGGATGTGCACCCTCATCCACATCTTTGAAAATTCATATGGTTAGTACAAGATCAGGGAATGGTGAACTTAAGTGGTTTCAGGCATCCATCTAGTCTGAGAGTTAGAATATAAGTGGAAAAGAAGGTGCCTTCATAACCCCAGGATGGAAGTTGCTGTCAGGGAAACTAAGACTAATTTAGATAGCTTGGAAGGAAGAAATCAGGAAAGTCAGGTAAGCTGCATTAGGAAAATGCTGATCCTATTCCATCTACCCATAAGGGATGCTATAAGGGTTAAAGCACTGAATAAATATTAACTATTATTATGATGGTACAAGAATGATTAAAAAAAAAGACCAGAAAGTTGGTTGAGTTGTGAATTAGTATAACTTTTCTGGGAGGTAATTTGAAGCTATACAACCCCCAATCAATAAATTATGCTTACTCTTGATTGCTGCTGATTGATGCTAACTCATCAATATTAGTAGACATATTCCCCAAAGGGGTTAAACATAGTGGGAAGGGACCCATGTCTGCAAAAATCTATAGTTTTAGTAAAAGAAAGGAAATGAAATGGATGGCTATCATTTGGAAAATGGTTAAATAAATTATGTTTTATTAATACAGGATATCCCAAAAGTCTAGTGCAGTTAAAAACTGTAATGGCCTGCTTATGTATATGCTTATTAAAATTAATAATGTTTCATTTAACTTTTTAAATAAAATTAATATTAAGCTTCAATAGCTTAGTAATGCATGAAAACTTTTAGGACACTGTGTATAAAAGAATATTGCTTCACTATAAAATGATAAATAGGACAATTTTAGTGAAACTTTGGAAGACATGTGTGAATTTAAGTAAAATAAAGACAGTAGAACATGGAAAATAATGTGATAGTGATGGAAATGTGAAGAAAAAAGAAAGATAAACATATCAAAGGAATAATAAATTATATAAAAAGAGGAAAATGAAGATCAGAAGTGGATATAGAATTGTTTTTTTAATTCATACTATATTTAGAAAAGCAAACTAGCAAAAATAAGAAGTTTCATAATTATTTTTTTCTGAAGTAAACATTCTTTTTTTTTGTACATCAAAATTTCCATGGCTATGGATATTTATTAAATTCATAATAAAAAAAGAAAAATTTTAAAAGGTAGTAAGGAATAGAGAACTCTAAGAATCACATAGATTTTAGATCATTTATAAACTTTAACCAACTTATTGAAAAACTAAAGGTCATATCTTTATTCGAAGAAAAACTAAGTGGTCAAACTACTGAAGAGATAGATTCTGATTACTCTTTCACATTCTCACTATAAATAATAGCAGAAGAAATAAAGAAGTTGCACTAAATGGAAGGATGACTAAGGTCTTCTTGGAGATATAAATAAAGAAGTAATGAACATTGGTTCTGTAATATATCTAAAGGCAACAACAAACACTGGCACCATATATTTATTAAGCACTAACTACATTTCAGGCACTATTTTAAGCTTTGAGTATACAAATAAAAAGTAAAAATAGTTCCTATTTCCAAGGAACTTGCATTCTAATAGAGAAATACCATTCATAAAAGGAAGGCAAAAAGTGAAGAGTTGGAGTGAGTAGGAATGAGGAGGTAGTTATGCAAGGTAATGGTGGGGAATGAAGTTTGGAAATTCAGCAGAGGAATGAAGAAGTAAATATGGGTACTCTGGACATTTTTCTTAAGTTGCATATTCTCAAGGAAATGACCAATCAGCAAAAGCAGTCTCAGGGTTTGAGCTATCTTCTAGGATGAAAAAGCTGCTTGGTGGTATTAGTAAAAGAAGTATGTAAAATCAAAGTGAGCCCAGAGACAAAGAAGGGATTATAATTAGTCATTTCATAACTCAGTGCTCATAGTAAATCTTTCCAAAATGGCAAATATTATTATTATTGCATATTATGATCCAAAATTTGTTGTAGGGGAAAATATAGAAAAAATAATGAATTATAAAAGATAAGAGAAAATGTGTGGTGTCACTTTATTAATAAGGAGAAATTAGAGAATTAAATTAGCATTAAAGAGACTCATGTAAGTAAATTAAGGATTAAAAAAATAATCTTTTAGGATAAAAAATTGGGAAGAAGAAAGCAAATCCAAGAATGGAAAAGATTTATCAAGTTTTGGTACAATGTTTTTCACCATCAAAAACAATAAAAGGCTTATAGTTGGAAAAATTTTCCATCATAGTCCTGGCTATACTAGTAAAGTAAAACAGATAGAAATATCACTAAAAAAGGAAGGATTTTGGGAAGATGGCAGAATAGGTTGGAAAATTCCAAGTTCTCCAGATTTCTTCCCAAACAAAATGAAATTGAGTCTCAGGGCGAACATAGGCTAGTAAAAAACAAATAATACTTATGGCAGAACACAGGTCCTCCTGGGGCAACATGAGAGGACCCGAGAAAAGACTTCACCACCAGGTTTAACTGATATGAAATATAAGCTCCTCCAGTATAGCTCCAAAGAACCAGCTAGCAGGGAGCCCTGGGGCTGGCCTTGTTCAGAGGTAGCCTCAATCACAATCACAGAAATTTTCATCTTCAGGACAGTGTGGGGAGTCTGGAGTCGGGGAAGATTTAAGGAGCCTCTGCTGATTAGGAACACCAGCCACACCTGGAGAATACAGAAGTAGTGCAACATGACTAACAGCACCTGCAAGAGGGTAGAAGTTTTGATTTGGGATTCCATGGTCAGAGGGGAGAGCTGAAGTGAAGCTAGATATGCCATATACACACATATCAGAATTAGATATCCTTATTTTATCTTTAAATGAACAGGCAAAGAAGAAAGAACCCAACCAAAAAAACTTACTATGGAAAAAGGGAAGACTAAGATTCATCTTCAGAGAATGAAGTAAAGAAAGGCTCTTCTATCCCCAAAGAGTAGTGTTAAATAGCTACCTGCCCAGAAAGAATTTATAGAAGAATTTAAAAACCAAATGAGAGAGAGTGGGAGGAAACTGAAAATATAAGAATTATCCAAGAAAAAAAACAAGAAGATTATGAGGAAAAGTTAATCAATTAGAAAAGAAGATACACAGTCTTAAAGAAGAAACAAATTCTTTGAAAATTAGAATTGGACAAGGGAAAGTCAGCAAAGGTATAATAAGAGAAGAAAAAACAACCAAATTATAAAGAATGAAAAAGTAGAATCGAATGTGAAACATCTTATAAAAAAATAACAGATCAAGAACAGAAAATATAAACTGTGTTAGAAAAGAGGACCTTGACACAATAATGGAAGAAATAATCCAAAAAAGTCATCCTTGACTGATAGAACATGAGTAAGTAGAAATTAAAAAAAAATCCACCAATCACCATCTTAAAGAGATCCTACATGGAAAACATATAGGAATATTATTGCCAAATTTCAAAACTCCTAGATCAAAAAGACTATAGTACAAGAAACAACAAAAAAAAATCTGCTGAAGTTAAAATAGAATTTTACAGGATGTATCAACAACTACAATAAAGACTTCAGGTCCTATAATAATATATATCAACAAGAAAAAAGTCTGAGGCCAAAAATATATCCAACAAAACTAACCATAATATTGAATGAAAGAAAGAACATTCAATGAATGTGCAGATTTTCAAGGATTTTGTCTCAACCGAATCCAAACTTAATGGAAAATTTAGCAGGTAAAAGTCAACATAAAAATTAATTTCAAGGGACTCAATGAGGACAGATCGCCTATTTTTTTTTTACACGGAAATGTATACCATGTGTTTAAGATTGACTTGGGTAATTGAGTAACTCAGAAGAAAGATTAAGGCAGAACTTAGTATGATCTGATTGTAAAAAGCAAAACTGTCCAAGAAAAGGCAAAATTAGTAAATATGCCATAGGAACAGGGTGTAGAGAAAGACCTGACACAGAGACATTGCAAAAAAAAAAAAAAAAAAAAAAAAAAAAACCAACAACAACAAAAAAAAAAAACAAAAACGAGGGCTTGGTAGTTCTAAAAGCCACTTACATCAGAAGGTGAACAACAATACATATACATACACACAGAAAGAGACATAATCTCCAAAACCTATAAGGAAATAAGGGAATATAACATAAGATAATATAAGATGGGGTATAGAAGGGTATAGGAATTTGTGGCAGTGGATCAAAATTTATAGATTAATAGGAAAGGGATAAAAAGGGAAGAAAAAGGTGGCATAGGATAAAGTGGGGCACAGAGGGGTATTTAGATGAGCTGGAGTGGTATAAGGTCTGTAGATTAACAGGAATGGAATCAAAAGGGAGGAAAAAGGTAGGGGGAGAAGATAAGAAAGGGATTCATGGGTGTGGGATGTTAAGTAATAGCAAGACAAGTTAAAAAGTAGAAGAGCTGGTAGAGATAGGGAATAAGAGATATACATAAACATTATAACAAGGATCAGGAATAGAATTTGTTAGAATAAAAATAGGACTAGTAATCACTGATCTCACATAAAGTCAAACTTTAAGATTTGATCAAGAGAGAAATCTACATCATATGTCAGCCATATGGATATTGTTTTAGGTGCATGTCTACATATAGATAAATGTTTATATGCATATATAAATATATGGGGTATATGTGTGGGGGTGGGAGTGTATGTAGATATACATGTATGTATGTGTGTTGAATATGTATATATATATATATATATATATATACATATATATATATATATATAAACATATTTATGATTAACTGAAGCCTGCTTGGGGATGTGAGGGGATGAAAGGGGGAAAAAGAATAAAGTGAAAAGTGCACAGCAGAGAACAAAAGAATAACCCATAAGGAAGCAAAGAAAAGGTGGACAGTCATGAATATATAATCTCTTCTATTATTATATATGTTTTCTTGAAATGGAAATTTATTTTTACATATTTTGAATCCTCCCTAATGTTTTGCTGGTCACATAACAATGTTTTGTTTTGTTTATTTTTATTTTCCTTTTCTGTTTTTAATTTTTTTCTTGTTTTGTGTTTAGTTTGCTATAAATAAATATAAAAAAGAAAAAGAAAAGAACAGATGTGGATGAAAAAGAAAAAAAAAGAAATATTAATAAAGAGAATAAAGGTGGGCAAGCCGTTAAATTAGATCAAATGTGCACAAAGGAAGTATGTGCTTTAAAGGATATAACTGAGGGCAGTAAGAAACTGATTCTCAAGGAATCTAAAGAACCAGATGATATCAAAGATGTGGGGGAAAAAAACCTTAGATCTTAGCAAACTGAGATAGTAAGACAAAAGATATCAACTACTGTATTATCACAATTGCCATCAAAAGTAACATCTACATAATATTTTAGGGCTTACAATTTAAGGCTAATTTAATTTACTAGAGAAGGAAATGACAAACCACTCCACTATCTTTGCCACCCCCCCCCAATTAAATAAAAACAGATAGACAACAAAAATAGACTGGAAGATAACAGACAGGATTCCCTTTGGGACATTGCAAAGTTCCTCTAATGATCCCAAACTTTTCCCAGAAACAAAGGATCATCTTTTTAATGTCATTATTTTACTTTCATTGTATGTTGGTGAATACTCATAGAATACCATAATCTTTAAAGAATTAAAAATAAGTATTACACAAAGAGCAATGGAAAGATGAATGATAGCCACACATAAGTGTAAGAAGTAATGATTTATAAAGAAGAGCCAGAGCAAAAAATTATATAATAAAAAAAATGAATTAAGGAAAAATGAGATATTTACATGGCTGGGGAAAATAAAAACTTACAGATGACTACTGTGCTTAGCTGGTATCCTTAGGATTTCAGGGAAAATTAAGAAATTTCCCAGTAAATCAGGTGGACCTCCATGGTGAAGTTATGCAAATGCATCAGAAATAATTTCATAGGATGGGCTAATGTGTATGACTTTTTGAATAAACAACATCTTAATCAAACATCTATTTTTGATATTTGGGAAGGTACATTTTATAATATCACAGTAAAATAATTTTTTAATGGGTACTGTGTGTAAATTGCTAACTTATAGATAGAACTATTTGGAAATATAATTCCTGCTCTTTGAGCAAGTATTGTTTAAGGAAGACAACATTAAGGAGAACAATTCATTTTTTTTCTGTTTTCTTGGATTTTGGTTCAGACCCATGATTTTATCAGTCTGAGAATTCCTGGTGTAGAAATTCTTTATAGCAATCAATATTAACCACTTATCTACAACTTAGAATTATAGAAAGTTGTCTGAATCACTGAGTAGGAAACAAACATTTCTTAAGCACCAGTAAGTGCCCCAAACTAGCTTATGAGAAAAGCTAAGACCTTTCCACATATCTTCTTTGATTCTCAAAACAACCTTGGATGTTACAAGTGAGGAAATTGAGGCAGCCAGAGGTTAAATGAATTACCCAGAGTCACATAATTAGAAAGTCTCTGAGTCTTTAGTTGAATACAGGTCTCCCTGACTTTAGGCCTATCATTTTACCTACCGCATTGCCTATTGTTCAATTATTCAGTCATGTCCAAATATTCATGACTCTGTGGACCATACCACATCAAGTCTGTCTATAAGGTTTTATTTATTTTTTGAAGGAGCCAAAGATAGTGGAATGGTTTCTCATTTCCTTCTCTAGTGAATTAAGGCAAACAGAGATTAAGGGACTTGCCCAGGATCACACAGTTAGCAAAAGTCAGAGGCTATATTTGAATTCAGGTTTTCCTGACTCCAAGCCCAGCACTTTCTCCACCAAATCATCCAGCTCTCTCTATGTCTGGACTTTATCATGATGTTACAGTTAGTATCTGTCAGAGACAGGCTTTGAAGTTATCTTTTTGTGAGTCCAAGATCAGTCCACTGTCTACTATATAGCCATGCCCCTTATAGGATGAACATATTAAACAATAAATTGATGCTATAAGTTGTAATGTTCTCTTCTCTAAAATATAATGTTCTCTAGGAGCAGGTTTCTTGGGGGGCTTCTGGAGGCAGCTTTAGTTTCAGTTCAATGTAATAATCACCTCAAATGCAGTCAGCTGTTAAAAATTCAGTTCCTTTATTGTCTCCTTCCAAATAGCCCAGTTAGTTTTCTTAGAGCCTATCTCTCTCCTTGGTTCTGAGAGCTCCTGTCACTAGTCCCTTGTCTCTTCCAGCTTCAGCCTCTAGGTCCCTCCGAATCCAAAGTCTCCAGCCAGTACAAAGGTGGAAGTTGGAATGAATCTGGCTCCTCCTCCAAAAGAGTGGTCTTGTGGGCTTCTGACTGGTGAATCTCCTGAAGTCAATCCTAGTTGAGGCTCCTAGCTTATATATGCTCTCTAAAGGTGTGAACTCTTATGTGTGAACTCTCTTAAAGGTATGAATTCTAAAGGTGTGAATTAAATACATAAGCATTGTATCTATCAATTCCAGTGACTTAGCACCTTGTAAGAATCCTAACATCTCCTGCTTTCTTTTGATTTAGAACATAGGTGGTCATGACCTCCCTGATTTCTCAAGGAGGTGAGAACCCCCCAAAAGAAGGTGATCATGCCTTCCCTGACTGCTCATAAAAGGAGTGAAAACACCATAAAAAGGAGGTGATTATGTCCTCCCTGACTTCTCAGGAAGGGAGATGAAAACACCAAAGGAAATGGGAAATCAAATCAGATTAGCAGGTTTCTGAAGGGGCTCACTCTTAAAACAGATATACATAAATCCATCAATATGGAAGGTATTACACATAATTACATAATTATATAAATTACATAACCACATAGCAATATGTCACAGGCTAGTAGTGATGTAACAAATAACATGAATCAACATGAGGAATTATACATGTTCATAAGTCCTAGAAATAGGAATCTATTGTCCATTAGTTCATGTTCCAGGAATCCAATAATTCCTGCAAGTTTTGAAGTCCTGTAATAGTTTCATCAACAATTTTCCATCTCAAGAAATCCACTGATTCCTGCTGGTTTTCAAGTCCCGCAACAGTCTTTATCAACAATTTTTAATCTCAGGGAATCCAATGATTCCTGCTGGTTTTCAAGTCCTGCAACAGTCTTATCTTGTGTTAGGGAATCCAGTGATTCCTGATGGTTTTCAAGTCCTGTAACAGTTTCATTATCAGCCATGCTCTTTCAGTGTCAGATGTTTCTTTTGTTTTCTCACAGTTTTGTAACTCACAAAAGATGTTTCTCCTTTGTTTTGAGGTTTTTCTCCTTTTCTGTCTCTCTCCAGGTGCTCATTGCCACTTATCTGTTTCCTTCTCCATCTGTAGGAATACAAGCAAACCCTTTCTCGCAGTTAGTTGAATTATCTAATTCCCTTCTATTTACCACTTTTGGGATTTCTCATCATCATCTGGCAATTACATTAGAGCTGTTTGGACTGGATACTGCCCTGTTGGTTTAAAAAGCCTGTATTCTCCCCAATTGTAATCCATTTCTGCTATCTGATTGCTTTTCTGTTGGTTTAGTTTGGGTATAATAAGCATTTGGGCCCACTATGGCACAGCATCTTATGATGTCCTCTAAAGGAGCATCTTTGTATATTCCCCATATAATTCTTTTGCAAACCTCATTGGCATTTTCCTTAGCCAGATATAAGGTCATTATTTCTGTAGCTGCATTTTCTCCAATAGTTCTTGTGACAGCTGTTTGCAAATGTCCCACAAAATCTGAAAAGGGTTCATTGGGACCTTGCTCTATTTTTGTGAAGGCTTCCTCTTGATCTTTTTGTCTGGGGAGGGAACCCCAAGTTTTTGTTGCAGCAGTGGTGATCTGTTCATAAGCTATTATGGGGTAATTCATCTGTTCTGAATTCTCTTCATACTGACCTTCACCTACTAGTTCGTCAAAAGTGACTTGTACATTAACTCCTGTTTGCCTATTGCATCTAGCTTGAATCCTACATAATTCACGATACACTGAAAGCCACAACAAGTTTTGTCCAGGTTCTAAACATGTCCTTGCTATGGATTTCCAATCACTGGGGGTTAGGATTTCATAAGACAAATTATCTAATAACATCTTAACATAAGAATGTAGCCCCGTAAAGAGTGCAACCTTTTTTCAAATCCTTAATTTTTTTTCCAGATCAAAAGGAGTGTATTTTCTTCTTTTTTGACCTGAAAGGTGAACCTCTTCAATCACAGGATATGCATTTATAAAATCAGATACATCCTGTCCTTCATTTTTTGCCTTGACCAGTGCTTTTTATAATCTTGTCATAGGCTGCTTAATAGGTGATTCTGTTTGTCTTTCTGCCTCTCCCCCTGCTCCTTCTCCCCCCACCCTGAAGGGTTAATTGAGGGAAGTAGGTCAGGGGATTGGGAATGACCTAATTTCTTCTGCTGTGAATTCTTATCTGATTCTTCATCCTTTTCACCTAGTTTAGTTGGCATCTCCTCCTCCTGCTCTTTCTTCTTTTTCTTTATTCCATAATTTATATAATTTCCTAAAGCCAGTTGTATTAAATTATATGTATTAAGTATGTCTTTGGAAATTGAGTCAGGTCCATTTTTTATTGTAGTATTGACAAAGTTGTTCTCCTACTAATTCCCACTCCTCTAGATAATTCTTTTTCCATAGAGAACCAAGGAGATAGGTACTGTACAGTTTCTAAAAGTTCAATGATTTGCTCCCAAATTATAATCAAACCTTGGCTTTTCATAACCCTGGCAATGCTCTCTACACACTTTCCTTGACAAGAAACAGAAGGCTGTTTTCTAAACACCTGTCCCATTTCGGCTGAAATACTATTTTAGCTTTTTATCAAAGTTTATTTGTTGTACTCACCCTAATTTCTGAGTTGAGAGGACTTTTCCACTGAAATCAAGATCAGAGGCTTTTCTACTGAAATCAGGATCGTATCTGCCCCATATTGGGTGCCAAAATTTAATGTTCTCTTTTCTAAAATATAATCTTCTCTGGGAGCAAGTTTCTTGGGGATTTCTGGGAGCAGCCTTCATTTCAGTTCAGTGTAATTACCCCAAATGCAACCAGCTGTTAAAGTCCAATCCTTTATTGTTTCCTTTCCAGTCTTGTCTCCTTCCTGGGGCCCGGTTAGCTTTCATAGAGGCCTATCTCTCTCCTTGGTTCTGAGAGCTTCTGTTGCTAGTTCTTTGTCTCTTCCAGCTTCAACCTCTAGCTCCCTCCGAATCCAAAGCCTCCAGCCAGTACAAAGGTGGAAGTTGGAATGAATCTGGATTCTCCTCCAAGAGAATCCACAAGTCTTGTGGGCTTGTGACTTGTGAATCTCCTGAAGTCAATACTAATTGAGGCTCCTAGTGTATATATGCTCTCTAAAGGTGTGAACTCTAATGTGTGAACTCTCTTAAAGGTGTGAACTCTAAAGATGTGAACTAAGAACATAAGCATTGTCTCTATCAATTCCAGTGATTTAGCACCTTGGTTCAAGCTCTGGCCCATAACAATAAATATTTTACATGTTATATAAATATTTCTTCATAAATAATACAAGTTAGCATGTTAAAAAGAAATTCATTATTTGGGAGAAGAATTAGGAAGTAACTATGGGTATTCCATTCCCAAATAGGCAGAAGGAACCCTCTCTCAACTAACCAATGTGCCAAAAATTCATATTGTACAGTTCAAAGAGAAAAAAGAACTGGATAAATGGTTAGTCAAGTCAAGTTAATTCAACATGCACTTATAAAAGATCTGTTATGTTCCAGACACCATGATAGATATGGGAGATACAAAGTTAAAAATGAAATAGTTCTTGCCCACAAGAAGTTTACATTCTATTAGGAGGAAGAAAGGTGTAATTGGTTTACAAATAAAAATAATATAAAGAAAACTGAAAGAAGAGTGAAGACTTGTAACCACTGGAATTCAGAAAGGGCAAAATGAAGAAGGTAAGACTCAACTTGAGACTGGGATGAAGAAAAGGATTATGAAGGGTAGAAATGAGAAAGGAGTGCATAATGCAATATGCAAGTAAGAAATGAAATTTCAAATTCAAGAAATGGGTTACAAACAAACTAGAATGTGCTACAGATTTTATTATTCATTCTCTCTATGGTTCAGATTAAAGGAAATAGGCTTTATGAACAAAGCATTACAGCTCAGGAAATTTATACTATGAAATAATATCTGAGTTGGGAGGAAATTGAAAGTAATACGCAAGAGGAAGGACATTCCAACTGTTCAAGGACAGTAAATGGGAAAAAAGTTTAATTATAAAGCAGTCAAATTTGTTAATGGAGAACATTGAGTTCTGAGCCATATAAGTACATTATCAGTATTTAAGATGAATTTTATTAATTGAAAAGGTCAGAATAACTCTAAATGTAATGACTAGTCCTTTCTCCAATGCATACTTAGTACAAGTTGCCAAAATAAATTTTCCAAAGCTACAGAAAGGCACCTATCCTTGTCAGTTTGATCATGTCAATCCCCCCCCCCCAAATTAAAAAGCTTCATTTATTTCTTCTTGAATCTAAGATAAAATATGATATTAGTTTCCATAATATTTAAACTTCTCCACAATCTGATTCCAACTTATTTCTTCAGATTTTTTTTTTGTAATATAGTCACATCCCAATTAGTTTCTGTAATGAATCCCCAAAAGTGTCTGTGTTCAGATTTATACTATTTGAACTTACAATATTTTAAAATGTGGCAATTTGTTCCTTTCATACTCTCCAGATTTTAGCTAAAAGGGACTCCAACATTCTTCCTCCCATCTCCTTGGAATAACATACATTTATATTATGTCCCATATCTATAATACATTTCTGAATATTTACCTTCCCTTAAAGCTCGATTCTATGTTCACTGACTCTTTCAGGCTTTCCATGGAATCGATTGATAACTTTTTAGTGACTTAAACTTTCTTAAAGCTCATTACCTATTTTTATCTCTCTGAATTTCCATTCCCATTCTCTAGATCAAAGTTTCTTAAACTGCGTTTTGTCACCCCATATGGTGTTGCTAACTGAATGTGGAGCATCATGAAATTATGATTTATCATCAGTAAATATTTGGTTGTATATCTCTTCTGTGTATCTATATAACATGGGTAAACGTATCTCAGGCAAAAAGAGATCATGAGTGGAAAAAGTTTAAGAAGCTCTGCTCTAGACTACTTTGGAGGACTCCTGTAAAAGGTTGTTCTATTAATACTTTGTTCTATTAATAAGAATCTACATAAGGTAAGGTAATGGAGATGCCATGACCTATTGATCTAGTTAGGCCATTAGAGAATAAACCTATTCTCTAGAAAGTGATGGATCTCTTCATTATGATTCACACATTGCCCAGAAGCCTCTGAGTTCCTGGAATTTTTGTTAAAAATTGCAAATATCTTAACAATCATTTTAACTCGCTACAGAATTTGCTACCAATGGAGGAGACCTGTAAACTTATCAATATTTCATTTAAAGCTATCTCAATATGTATTTTTTTTATAATATTAAAATTTTCTGGAGAGTTTCTCAAAAGGCAATGAGAAGGAGGGTGTTAGAACTGATATATCTTCTTGATATTTCACAGTGTGTCATTATATATTAAAAAACTAGGAAAGGTTGAGATGGGAAATAAATATGATCCCTGGGAGTTCCCTGAAATACCATCACAGGGAGACTTGTACACCTGAGTTGAGCCCCAGAAGTGGGAGAAAAAAATTATTCATTAATATTACGACAGTGCTTGATGCACAGCATTATATAATGTAAGGCTGATACATAAACACACACACACACACACACACACACACACATATATATAAATGATTTGTGATTTCTTGATCATGTGGGAAAGATTATTAGGAATTTCTTTCACTTTCACATCTCTTCTTTCCTAGAGAAAGGACTGAAGTAGAAGTAATAGTTGATGGCCCTGAGTTACAGAATTGGTTGGAACTCAAGCTGTGGAACTGAATTTAGGAAATATATCCAGTTTTTCTGAAGTTTTAGTTTTGCCTGGAATCTTACCTTGAGCCAAAGTAGAAATGTAGTTGAACTACTTTGACACACTGATTTAGGATTAGAGAGAAAATTGCCATGTAGTAAAGATAACCAGATTCCTGGGCCCAAGAAAAATTAGTAATGTTCGCTGTAGTCCACATGTATTGGAAAGAGGTAATTGATCCATTAAGGGGTGACGTAGACAATGATTTGGTTTATATAATCTACTTCAATAGAGTCATTAAATTAGGGCCCTTTGAGGTAGCGTGTTTTCCTCATTCCATAGCTCATTCTTTAATTTAATCTCTATGTTTAAACTATAGTTCCAGGTGTCTTTATCCCTGAATTCCCACTATTGACTAATCTAAACTGACAGACATATGTGAAGGCCTTTATATTGACAAAGTATTTTTATATCAGTGTCCTCTAGAAAATGACCCAATTATTTAATTCACTACTATGACATGATAAAATCCTTAACATGAGATGATCCTAGAAATTAGATTTTTAAAAATATGAGTAAGATCTAGACTCAGATTCTAAAAGTCTACAATTCAAGCACCACTTCTGAAACATACTTCTCAGTACTGTAGACAACTCTGATTATAAAACCTAGGACAGGTGTTTATCTGCATTGGCAGATGAAGCTCCTTGCCATTAGCATCTTTTATTAATTAAAACAAAGATCTGGTTTAAAAAATATAGTATACAAATTCATGAACATATTACAATATCATCATATCTTCTTCACTAATTCCCTATAATTGGACAGCCATCTTGTCACACTCTGTATTCATCCTTTCTTGATGAAGAGACAATTACATTTGTCTCTAGACAAAAAGGTAATATTCTTATCTTTGTTACAATGTATTTTAGACAATGTTTTTCATCTGGATAATAAAAGTATGTCTAATAAAAATGTGTCTGGTACTATCTCTCCTGAAATTAATCATTATCCCTTGATTTTTGTCATAGAAAACCATGGATTAAGTTCTAGTGGCCAAAAAGGGCACTTAGATTTTTAAGAAACTTTTTTGCCTTATTCATTAAGAGATTTATGAATTTAATATATAAAGGTCATATAAAAATCTTATATGTAGAAGTTAAAACTATAGCTACTGCCTGAAAAATATTAATAATTACATAGAATTTGATAAACTGCAGATTTATTGTATCCTCAGAATGAAGAGTTAAGCAACTCACTTCAAAATCTTACGAAAAGAAATCCATAAACCTTACAATATCCACCAGGGGAAGAAATCTCATTATTAACTTGCATGTTCTCACATTTAAGGAATGGCATTCAGTTTTCAGTAAACTATTTATTATTTTTTTAAAAGCAATTTGGACTCTTTATTTTTCATGCAGTTTATTAGAATTTTATATTGTGGTGCTAATATTATTTTCACCTTGTTTGGCACTTACATTGGTAAGTCTAACCCTTACAATTTAAAATGTACAAAGCATAAAATTGTTAACAGCAGCATTGTGTTACTGATTAACAAAGGCACAACCTGACCTTCTAATTTAACAGTAGTCCAGTCCCATTATAAATATAATCACATTACATATTGTATATTATTCCCCAAAGTCCTCAAAACTAGCCACTCTAGGGTAACTGTGCTGCCCATTGTTGTATTCTGAGCTCTCTGTGATTCCCACCTGTTCATCAAAAATGAGTTCACCAACAGTCATCTCTTGCCATCTGGGGGGAGTGAGGTTGTGATGCAACAAGTAGAAAATGTCAGCATCTTAATTAATTTCTGTAGACTTTGCAATTCATAACTGAACTAGAAGCTCAAAATGAATTTTTCTCAAGTGTCTTGCAAGAGAATCACTTCAATAAGAATGAAATTTCATGTCATTTTTTTTTCAAGAATCAAAGATTGTGAATTGTCTTATAATAAAGAATCAACATCAGTTTTCTACATCACATGCCTTAGCAGTGCTAATCCCTAGTTCGTCTACTTTTCTTCAGCTGAGGCAAAAGACAGGAAATTGGAGAAAGTAAGCAAAGAAATTGAAAAATAAGGGCTTCAAGATGAGGAAGGAGATGTCTTAGAAGCTTTAGACATTGAGATACATACCCTCTAAAAATGGTTAAAGATGAAGGATATGTTCAGTCAATTCGGTGGTAGACTTATTATCATCATGCTATCCTCTTCAGTGAATTAGTCCTCATATAAATAATCTAATGATAATGTAATATTATTATCTTGAATCAAAATTGCATCTGGCATATATAGTATGTTAAGTACTAACGATTCCTTCATGAGGTCAACATTGGCTCCAGTTGAAGAAATACCAGTTTTAAAATATTTTTTCTACTTACTTTCCCTATATTATTGAAAAGATACTATGTATACTCTTATGAAATATGCTGATATGACTGTAAAATTTTCTAATTGAAAGAAAATTCTGAAGTTTCTTATATTTTAGTATTACTATTTACTCAACAAGTATTAGAATGCCCAGATTATTTTGTATTGTGTATTTTGCTTGACATAAATGACATTCCATTAAGTGTATTTTCCCA
This sequence comes from Sarcophilus harrisii, assembly GCF_902635505.1. Classification (NCBI taxonomy): domain Eukaryota; kingdom Metazoa; phylum Chordata; class Mammalia; order Dasyuromorphia; family Dasyuridae; genus Sarcophilus; species Sarcophilus harrisii. Next base: position 535,885,251 of record NC_045427.1, on the reverse strand, counting down.
TTATTTGTTAATTAATATTTTGTATTTCCCCAGTTACATGTAAAACAATTTTAAACAGTTGTTTTTTAAAACTTTGGGTTCCAGATTATCTCCCTTCCTTTGTTCCTATCCCTCACTCATTGAGAAGGCACATTTGAAGTTATGCAAAAAAAAATCTATGAAAGTCATGTTGTGAAAGAAAACATAGACATCTCTATTCATCCCCAGAAAAAGAATTAGAGAAAAATAATTTTTTTAAAAGTATATTTCAATCTTTATTTAGACACAATCAATTCTTTCTCTGGCTATGGCTAACATTTTTACTACAAAATATTGTATTGTTGAGAATATCAAAGTCATTCATAGCTAATCATCTTACAATACTATTGTTACTTTGGATAAAGTACATTTCACTTTACATGAGCTCATAGAAGTCTTTCCAGCTTTTTCTAGCTCAATAACACATTCACAGTTTTTTCAACTATTTTCCAATTAATGGGCATCCTCTCAATTTCCAATTCTTAACCACCAAAAAAGGGCTGCTACAAATATTTCTTTGTGTATATAGGTCCTTTTAAAAAATCTCTTTTGGTATACATGGCCAATACAGTGGTATTGTTAGGTTAAAGGTTGTGTGTGATTCTAGCCATTTGGGCATAGTTGCAAATTGATCATTTATTGATTGGGAAATGACATTTTTTTTTTTTTATAAATTTGACTTAATTCCCTTTATGTTTGAGAAACGAGGCCTTTATCAGAGAAATTTGCTTCAAAATTCTTTTCACAATTCCTATTGCTAATTGTATGCCCCCATTTATTCTATTCTCTCTCTCCTTTCACCTCTCTCCTCAAAAGTATTTTGTTTCTGACTCCCCTGATAAAGAGAAGACTCTGTGAAATACTATTGACTTAATTGATGTAAGCTCCTGAGGGGAGGAACTGTTTTTGTTGTACCCCGGTTGTATAGTGCTTGTTGCACTTAGCATTTAAGAAAAATATTGTTCATTGATTACTCAATTGGTTGATTGAAAACATTATTTAAAGGCATTTAAATCTTTTTTTAAAATAAAAATCATATTTTTCATGTATAGCATGATATTATAAAATCAACCAATACTAATCACTTAAAATTACCTAGAGAAAAATAGAAGATGCATTATCTTAAGGTATGTCACCATAAAGCAAATCTATTGAGCTAACTTGTTAAGTAGATTATCATTTTTATTCCCTTGATAGAGAATCATAACACAAATAGATAACAACAAAAAAGCAAAATCATCTTCAGATATTCAGCTTAAAGGACTTCCTTGTGTAAACTATGTCTCAGTGTAATAGGAAGTAGATAATTAGTTTCAAACACATTACCACTAAAAATGTTTGTATAAATTTGTGTCGTCTAAAAGATTCAGGTAGGAGAGTCCAAAATGGTACGAAATCCCTTGAACATCCTTTTCCCTCAAAACAAGAAAAATATAGTTTCTTTCAAAATGTGGTCAAAACACTTCAATGTAGAGGAAGAAAAAATAACCTTATAAACTTTCTATATGTTTGACGTTGATTCAATTTATAACTTTTTTGGCATCTTATGTCTCTGAATAATGAATAACTAAGTCTGTGTTATGTCAACATTATCAATTTAATATCAGCCAAACCAGTTTTTAGAAATTTAGGGAATTTCTTTTTCATTTTTTACCTAGTTGTTATGGTGTTATTTGGTCAATAATCTTTGCTTCAATTTTTTTTTGCTGGTTTGATGTGTTTCAAAGTGATAGGGAGTTAGAAATGAGATAACAGTAGGTAATATAACATAAAGTGGTTCATTGTAATGTCGAGTCCTTTTATTCCATACATCAAATCAGCTTTATTTTTCTCCACATTGCTTTATGATATTTCATTCAGGATATAGATATGTTGTGTCAATTTATTAAATATCTAGGTGAGAGGCAATGAAATATACTAACTTGAATTCCAAGCTCAAACCTAGAGAAACCCAAGTTCAAATTTACTCTGAGACATAATTTTTTCGTGCAACTTAATAAGTTACAACCTTCAGTACCTTGGCCATCTCTCTAAGACTTCTAGGGAAGGTGTTGGTCTGTGTAGGTAGAGTACTTTCCTCTCTCTCTCTCTCTCTCTCTCTCTCTCTCTCTCTCTCTCTCTCTCTCTTTCTGTCTTTCTCTGTCTGTCTCTCTTTTGTATCTTCCTCTTTTAATCTATCTATCTATCTATCTATCTATCTGTATAGTACTAGTTCCCTTTAGGATACTTGAATGAACATTGGAATTTCAGCTTGTTATTTTTTAGGAAAAGGACATATGAATCTTTCTTATATGGTGTTATACTAAATTAAAAAGTAATAATAATATAATAATAATAATGATCAAGGAACATGGCACTTAGTTGGGCATTATTGAAATATAATGAATTAAACACTGATCCACATTTTTTGGATTATGCATTTAGAACTATAAAGTCATTCAGAGGTCACCTAGTCATATTCTGGTCACAATTTACAAATAAAGACACTGACATCCCCAGAGCTTAAGTAACTTATTCATGGTTACGTGGCTGGCAATGTTGGCTTGAGGACCCAAGTCATCTGATCCAAAATTGTTGCTGTTTTTACTAAACCAAACTCTCTCTATCATTTGCACATCAATTATTTAATAACAGAATCTTGCCAGGTGTCTTTATATAGTCATGTGGCTAGTTTAGAAACATGAATAAAAGTAGGTATGAAATGAGATCTAGTTGACCATAACACATTATTTCATATCAATGAAACATTTAACCAGAAGTTGGAAAACTCCAAAAGCTAGTTCAAAAGTACATTTCACTGAAATATCATTTTTGGACAATCCAGTTTCTAGCAAAATGTCAAATGAATGATCTTATTATTCCCCAGAATGGCCTCAGACTTAACAGGAATATTTCAGATCCTTGCGATGTTCATTTTTGAAAGGTTTTTTTTTTTTTTTTTTTTTTTTTTTTTTTTTTTTTTGCATTTGCTGTGTAGAAGGACTGGCGGTATATTTGAAAAAAAGTCATTTTACATGCAGAAAGTATCACTTAAACATAACAAAATGGAAATTACTTTTTTTCAAATCTTTTAGAACACAATCCCTGTAGATATTCTATCCTTGTAAGGGACTCATCTTCACCTTCTATCAGAAAAACTTTTATCTAGTTATTTTAAATTGGTTACAAAATACAATTATATATAAAGAACCCAAGCAAAGGGCTCCATCAAATGCACTAGAGCAGTAAATACTGGTTTCAATTAAATGTTAATCTCTGGGATATTATCTCACTGTCCAATTCCTAAACAGATTAATTTTAAAGAAATTTGCATTCATTTCTAATTTCACAAATGATTCCAAAAAGGACTCATTGGTGTAGATTTGTTTTTTTCCTTTATAATTTATATTAGATTAACTCAAATTAAACTATATGCTCTACCCTTCATTTTTAATTTGATCATAAAATATGTTGTTGGTAAAAATGAAAGAAATTAGCACTATTTGAAATTTTCCCAAAATAGATTCAGATACTTAATAATGGTCAGTGGAATAGGATGCCATAAAATATAGCAATATTGTTGTAATGATTAAACTTAAATCAATAATATCTGTCTAAATATTGATATAATATCTGTTCTATCTCTATTATATCCATCTTTCTCTCTCTGCAAATGTGTGGGTGTGTGTAAACACACATAGCAATATTTTTGTACAAGTGTGATATCATTAGGGTATACAAGTCCTAAAGAGAAAACTCCCTCTATTGCTATTGTCTACAATTTAGTCTTAAGAAATTTGTTTCATTGTAGTTTTTTAAAAAAATATACATACATGCACATTTAAATATACATACATACATAGCACACAATCTGTTATATTAAATTTGGGCATGGCACAATGTGCTACCATGTGAGTATACAAAAATTTAAATGGATTTGGATTAAATTATCTCTAAGGTCAACAATACATACATATATAGATGACATATACATGTATATGTGGAGCAAATATAGATTCTCACATGTTTATATATATACATACACACACATATATAAAATACATACATAAAATATAGATTCTTGCATGTTTATATATATGCATACATACGCATATGTCATACTCACATGTGACTTAAAATGTTAGACCTTAATGGGAACTGATATATATTATCTAATCCAAAATCATTTTAAAGATGAAGAATTTCTTTTAGTGTTTAAGCAATTTTTCATCATCTCTTAGGCAGCATGATTATAATGGTATGAATACAGAATTTAGAATAAGAATACTTGGATTTGAATAATACCTCTCTAGCTTTTTAGCCTTTGGGAGAGGAGAGGTATTAGACTAGCCACCAAAGCAAAAGTCTACAGAGCCATTGTGCTGACCTCCTTGTTACATGCCTGTGAAACCTGAACAATATACCAGAATCATGCCAGGAAACTGAATCGCTTTTATCTGAATTGTCTTAGGAAGATTCTGAGGATCACCTGACACTGATCACCAGACACTGAGGTCCTTTTTTTTCTAACTGAATTGCCAAGCATTCCAACTCAGCTACAGAGAGCACAACTCCCTTGGGCTGGCCACATTGTTCAAATGTCAAATGTATGCTTGCTGAAAAGATTTTTTTAATGAACTCATGCAGGATAAGTGCTCAAAAGGTGTTCAGAAAAAGCAATGCAAGGACCTTCTCAAGGTCTCTCTTAAGAACTTCAGAATTGATTGTATGACATGGGAGACACTGGCATAGGACTGTCCCACATGGTGGGCCCTTATCAGAGAACATGTTGAGTCCTCTGAGCAAAACAGAGTTGAATTGGCTCAGAAGAAACATGAGATGCACCGAGTTAGAAAAGTCAAATCAATTGTTTTTAGGGATTTGGCAGATTGTTCCAAGCTCCTAATGGTCTGATCAGCTACAGTCGAATACACTGTAACTCAATTCTAACATACTGATATTTTGGTCCTCTTCAAGAATGAAGGACAACTAACTAAACCAATGGTTTGTTGATGGGTTTGTTGTTTAAATCAGACAATGATTTTTTGTGTTAAATATCCTCATTTAAGGATATTCGTTTAAGACATTTTAAAATATCCTCATTTAAGACCAAATATCCTTGGTCTTAGTGAACTTGCTTTTTGGTTCTGTCCTTTTGTGAAACTTATCTAAAACATGGCATTTTCCCTTGACTTTTACATCTTCAACTGTAACACTGATCACCAACTAGACTGATGAATGAGTCTAATCCCATTGACTTCACTGTTTTCTCTCAGACTATTAGCATGTATAAATGGATTAAAATTCCAGGTGAAAATAAAACTGCCTGGTTTCACAAACACATAATTTCATACCTTTTATTGAATTAACTTAAGTACACACATAGGCATTGTCGATAGGGAATTATGGGGGAGATTATAATTTATTTGCTACCACAATAATTTGCTAAATCATAGGAAATTACCAACCAAATCTATTATCAATATTCCAGATTATTCATTGTATGAGCAACCACCACATAGACCCTGTATACAAGGTCAGGTCAAGTGAATTGTAGATTCCATGCAAAGAATTAGAACAGTGAAAACAATTTATCTGGGTCATTTAGATGTTTATTTTATTTTCATTTTTATTGGTCTCTATCTTGATTGGCTTTCTGCTTTTCACTTCACACATACATTATATACACACACACACATATATATATATATATATATATATATATATACACAATTATGTATACAATATAAATTAATCATTGCACTAAATTCTGGAACTATAAAGAAATATAATTGCTTGAAATTATATACAAGAGTCAAATATTTTGAAATAATTTAAAAAATTATTCAATATTGGCATTTACATCAGACTAACTGGACTATAAGTTTCCATTTATTTATTTAGATTCATTACTGCTTGACATAGAGTGTCAGCTTATCCAATACTAGAATGTTTGCATTTATGTTCAACATTCTCCTTTCTTTTTGAATATTTAGAACCATGATTTCTTCTACCGAGTTTTCGGTCTCCTTGTCAATCATTTGAGAGTGAATCTGTACATCACACAGGTCACCTATTATCTTTATTACATGATTATCCAACATTTCTTTGGGCCATTCATATCTTCTGGGTGCCTGTCACCCCTCCTTAAGGAAGATTTTTATTGATAAAAGAACACATCCAGAAAAATGATACACATAATTTTTTTTCCATATGCATGTAAGATTCTATTTTCCATTCTAAATTGTGACTCATTTTTCTGATATCATTCATTGCAGGAAAACTTTCAATTTGAATATATCTGCTTTGATCTCAAGAAATATTATTATCTGTATTCTATGGATTTGACTAAAACTAATCCTAGATATTTTGTTTTCTCACTGAAACAGAACTTTATTTAAAAACTTTGAATCTATATTCATTAATGATATTGTTTTGTAGATCTTCTATGTTACCTTTTCCTGGGTTTGGTATGAGGACTATGTATATTTCATAAAAGGATTCTGGTAAGATAAATTTTTTCTCAATTTTTGAAAATAATTTGTGTAAATATGATAATATTCAATAGGAAGAACTGAAAAAAAATTTCACTTGGATTCATAAAAGTGGCTTCACAACTATAAGATCAAGAAGAGGCAGTTAGATCTACAGTTTGTTTGAAAAAAATATCTGCACATTTTCTTGGGTTTCCAAATTCAATTTGAGTCAGAAAAGTATCATGAAAACAAACTATTCTTCCTGGCTTTATGTCATTTACAAATTTTGATTTTCATGCCAACTTTGCTTTATTCAAGTTACTGATACAAATGTTAAACAACAGAGGGCCAGGTATAGACTCCTGAGTTTTTCAACTCCTGCCAAGTTGATTAAGCCATGAACTCTAAGTTTATACATACAACTCCTAAGGAAATCTAACTATAGTATCACCTAATTCACATGCCTTTTTTCTCTTCCTCACTACTGTGCTGCATTTCTCTGAACTTCTCCATCACACCAAGTAACCTCTTTATCTTGGAAGATCACTTCAGGGACCTCAAAATCCCTCTCTCTGATTGGTTGTCTCTTCTTTTTCCTTCTCTTTTACACTTCTCTTTACGTATTGTCTTCCTCTTTGAGGGCACTACTGCCTCTGTTTTTTCTTATATTTGTATACTATGCTTAGAACAATTCCTGGCTAGTATTCTAATAAATGTTTAGTAGTTGCTTGTTGGACTGACCTGCACTTTATTAAAGGCTTTGATAAAATGCAGGTAAATTGTTCCAAAAGGAATTTAAGATTAAATCTGTTGAAGCTATGTAGGTTTCTTGTCATCATGGTTTTCTTTTTTTTTCTTTCTTTTTTTTTCTTAAAGTTTTTTATTTACAAAAGACATGCATGGATAATTTTTCAACATTGACCCTTGCAAAACATTTTGTTTCAAATTTTCCTCTTCTTTCCCCCACCCTCTCCCCTTGGCAGGTAGTCCAATACATGTTAAATATGTTAGATCCAATATATGTATATATATTTATACAATTATCTTGCTGCACAAGAAAAATCAGATCAAGAAGAAAGAAAAATAAATGGAGAAAGAAAACAAAATGCAAGCAAACAACAGAGAGAGTGAGAAAGTGAAGTTGTGGTCCCCACTCAGTTCCCATGGTTCTCTCTCTGGGTGTAGGTGACTCTCTTCATCACTGCACAAGTAGAACTGGTTCATCACTGCTTTCTTTTCCAAAAAAGCTCCATAAACATCTACTTAATAATTTGTTCTAAATTTTTTTTAAGGAATCAAAGTCAAATTCACTGGTCCATTAGCTTTCAAACCATGTTCTCTTTTACTAAAAAAACAGGGGGAACAATTTTTCATTTTTTTCTCCCAATGTCTCTCTCAGATGTCTTTAATTTCTGACAATTTTTCAAATATCCCTGGTAATATTTCAGTAATCATTTCTTCCTGTTCTTTCAGTATCCAAGAATGTAGCTCATCTGGACCAAGTGATTGAAATTCATTTAGGACAAGCTGCTTTCTTATTATCCCTTCACTTTTTTTAGTTATATATTAACTATAGCCATGTTCCTTCTATAATTTGTAGAATGTGTATGGTGCAGAACTTGAAATTATCACATTGGCAAATAAAATGATAAGAAGTGAGGTCTTCTAGAACATTCTTTTTGGATTCTTAGAATGAAAAGAAACTCAATAAATCAACAGTATGGAAATATTGATTCAAGTTAACAGATCTGGAAGATTTTGCAAAGAGAGTTGGAATGGTTATAAAATAATCCAGTCTCATAAATTTCTGGTTTCCTTTTTGTGGAAAGTTTTCTCAAACCATCACTGGAACTGAAAAGTTAAATCAAATAAATTTAATGGTATTCAGTATTCCCTAGGTACCATCATTTTCTTCCCTAAATGTATTATTGTTAACATAGAAAATGTATTGATGTCCCAAAATATCTATCCCACTACACCAAAATTGAAAATTCATTAAAAAATCTAACCCTTCCCTTTCTTTGTCTATTTTCATTGTGTATTGAATAGATGAGTGCCATGGCTCTGGAAACTGCCTAAGCTATTGTTGCTGCTCAGATGTCAAATAATTATTATTATCATCATTATTATTGTCATCTTCAAAAACTGCTGCTAATAAGCTCTGATGAGGAAAAGTGCAGGGGTGAAAAAATGATCCTTTTTATATGATCCCTTTAAAAAAAACAGATAAATTAAGGCAGGTCTTAGAGTATTACCCAAGGCAGTTATCAGAGTTTTTCATTTTGTAAAAGAAAGTCCTTTCTTTTCTTATTAGTCTAAGGTCCTGTTTACATTTACTGAGATAGCATATGATTTATGAACCTTTCTCAGCTTATGTTGTCATCTCTACTGCCCTCATGCTACATCTGTAATCTAATGCTATTTTCAACAACATTAGAACAAAACAGCTGAAAGAATCGGCTTTACAAAGGCCATTAAAGATTGGGTATTGAAAGGTAAAGGTAAACATAGATGGAGGGGTGATCTTTTTTGCCCATTCATATCATATGTTGAGCAGTCATTTTCCCCTGACAGCATATAAGTTATGCCTTGTAAACAAGTTAGGGAAATATTGGAAATAGGGCACATTCCTTAATTCACTAGATTAGTGTTCAGTGTACTAAAATGTAGCATAACAAGGTTTTATTCAACAAATCAACATATTTACTACATACACATTATAGTGATGACACTGTGAGGCAATGGGAGAGTAAAAAGGATTATTTAGCAGAAATCCTACCCTCCAATAACTAAATATTTAATCCACAGGATCAAAGATTTCAAGTTGAAACACTCTTAGAGTCATCATTTTCAGTCCTTTCATTTTGATAGACAATGAAACTATATGCTGAAAGTTTTAAGTGACTTCTCTAAAATCACACTTTTATAGAAAATGATTAGGGTATGAAATCTACTCTTTGGTAAGAGTAGATAGATAGCATGATCCATTGGAAATGAACTGCTTCTGAATTCAAAATTCTTGATTCAAATTCTGCCTTCGATTCTTATCTCCGTCATGACTTTAAGTTATATTACCAGTTTGGGATTCTCAGTTTCTAAATTTCTGATATGAGGAATAGATGGTCTCTCAGGTCTTCTTTAGCTTTAGAGCTATGATTTATAATCCTATTCTAAAAGTGAAAGACTCTGCAATGTTCAGGAGGGCTAAACTTAGTTTCAAAGAATGCTTTGTCAACCATTAAAATCTGCTATTGACTGTTTGAATGTTTGATTATTTTTGTTTGTGGTGATATTTTTTTTTAATAATTCTCATTAACTGTTAAAAATAACATTTATTGTTCTTTTTTATTTATTATAATAACTTTTTATTGACAGAACCCATGCCAGGGTAATTTTTTACAACATTATCCCTTGCACTCACTTCTGTTCCGATTTTTCCCCTCTCTCCCTCCACCCCCTCCTCTAAATGGCAAGCAGTCCTATATATGTTGAATATGTCACAGTATATCCTAGATACAATATATGTATACAGAACCAAACAGTTCTCTTGTTGCACAGGGAGAATTGGATTCAGAAGGTAAAAATAACCTGGGAAGAAAGACAAAAATGCAAACAGTTTACATTCATTTCCCAGTGTTCTTTCTTTGGGTGTAGCTGTTTCTGTCCATCATTGGTCAATTGAAACTGAATTAGGTCTCTTTGTCAAAGAAATCCACTTCCATCAGAATACATCTTCATACAGTAACATTTATTGTTCTTAAAGGAAGTATGAACTCACTTTTAATTTCTCATCAAAAGTAGATAAAGGCAGAAATATAGAAATTGTCTCTGCTTTCCTAATAATGCTCAGGAGTAAGAGCATGTATCCTTTCTGATGTTTTGAATTGACCCTCTCATCTCAGTATTACTTCCTTGAAACTTTATGTAGGATCTTTAGCTAAAGAACTTTTTTTTTTTGTGTATAACCCATTCTATCTTATCTTTTTGTCCCATATATGGAAGGGAGAAGGTTACAAAAGAACACATTAGAGATTACTTAACACAACACTCAAAAAACAGAATTTTTTATGTCACATTATAGTTTTTAATCTTGCTACCTAAAAACTGAAATTATCAGTCAAGTAATGAGGATATCAAAAACAGGGGAAAATAAAAACTCACATCATATGAATTATTTAGGAAATGTGTCAGTTTCATCTAAAATAACAATCAGATTTTTTGAAAACCAAAAAAAGAAAGGTTGTGATCACATAACTTTAGCTGGTGTATTTTCAAGATCAAAATGCTACCATGATAAGAAGAAATCAGGGTTGGCTGAGTAGGGAGAGGGAAAAATGGCATCAGGAATATGCGTGTGTGTGTGTGTGTGTGTGTGTGTGTGATAGAGAGAAAGTGATAGAGAGATACAGAACGAAAGAGTCAGAGAGAGAGAAACAGCCAGAGACAGGAGAGAGAGAAAGAGAGAGAGAGATACAGATAGTCACAGGGGCAGAGAGAGATAGGCAGAATAAACAGAAATAGTGACTTAGAGAGAGAAAGAGACATAGAAAGGTACAAAGAAGGGAAAATAGAGACAAAAATGAAGAAAGACAGAGGCAGGCAGAGAAGAGGGGAAATGCAGAGAAAGAAGAGAAGGGAAGGGAATGAGAAGAAAAGAGAAGAGAAGATACACAAAAGATGAGAATACAGTATATCTCTGTTCAGGAAGCTGTAGAATTAGAACAATCTGCTAGATCTATTCTGCTTCAGGCAAGAGACTCAAGAGCAGTGGTTCTCAAACTCTTTTTCTCAGTATCTTTATGGTATTAACAACTATTGAGAATATGTCCAAAGAGTTTTTGTTTATATGGTTTACATAATAGATATTTATTATAAATAGAAAAAAACCCTAATTTTGAATTTGTAGACCCTCTGAAAGGATTTCAGAGACCCTCCAGGATTCACTGCACCACACTTTGAGAACCACTGCTCAAGAGCTATCTATACCTTGTAGGATCCAGACTCTACTACATATTATCACTATCAACTGCTAATCAGCAGTAGCTGTGTTACAATCAACTCTCAAACTTATACGAACTGATGCTAAGTGAAATGAGCAGGACCAGGAGATCATTATATACTTCAACAACAATACTATATGATGACCAGTTCTGATGGACCTGGCCATCCTCAGCAACGAAATCAACCAAATCATTTCCAATGGAGCAGTAATGAACTGAACCAGCTACGCCCAGAGAAAGAACTCTGGGTGATGACTAAAAACCATTACATTGAAGTCCCAATCCCTATATTTATGCCCACCTGCATTTTTGATTTCCTTCACAAACTAATTGTACAATATTTCAGAGTCTGATTCTTTTTGTACAGCAAAATAATGGTTTGGTCATGTATACTTATTGTGTATCTAATTTATATTTTAATGTATTTAACATCTACTGGTCATCCTGTCATCTAGGGGAGGGGGGGGTGGGGGGTAAGAGGTGAAAAATTGGAACAAGAGGTTTGGCAATTGTTAATGCTGTAAAGTTACCCATGCATATAACCTGTAAATAAAAGGTTATTAAATAAAAAAAAAAAAACAATCAACTCTCAAGTTCAGATATAGGTCATTAACTTTTCTCTTGATTCTCAACCTAAATTTAGCATCCACTATGTGAAACTCTACTCCATCATACATATCCTCAACAAAAGACATATTATTAGTTCTTTTTTCCTGTAAATTCCCAAACTTTAGGACAAATGAGAAAAAATGTCTGTTATTGCAATAGTAAATAACAGTGTTTGAAACCAGGTCTTCTCTAACTACAGATAGGCTTTTCCTACAAAGTGTTCTGCAAATTTAGTAAAGTGGTGAAATGCCACCAAAAAAATGTTTACCATATATATTCATTTCCAATTCAATAGAAACTAGATTATAATCCCTAGAAAACTGTTGTCTTCTTGTATTGTTTTAGATTCTTTTAGATTTTAAAAAATAATTTAGCAAACATAAATGTTTCAGAGATTCCATTTTCTCTGAGTTCTTTGCCTACCTTGCGTCTTCTCAGTATCCTTTGTTTATTGTTCTTTCACCCCCCATTTACTAAATATAATTATACCATTTCTTCCCTTTCTAAGCCCTGTCTTGGTTCTTTTCCTTCTTTCCATTCTCTCCCATGATGATCAAACCATTTCTAATAGGTTCAATAATCATCTCTATGTAAATAGCTCTCAAATCTGTAATACACCCAATCTTTCCTTTTATTACCAATATCCCATCACTTTTTCCTCTTACAAGTTTTACTGTGTTAATTTAGGATAACCATTATACTCAATTATCAAGATCGATAGCTTCAAAATCATCCTCCTAGACGCTTGCCTCTCTTGTATTGCCTAGTCCCTAAATCTGAACATTTCTGCATATTGTTTATTCTGCCTCCACATTCCTTGTTAACAGTTTCATTTCCACATATACAATTATTATTTCAATTCAAGACTTTGCTATATTTTCCTTTGACTATTGTGCTAATAGATCATACTTAAGTAGCACTTTAAGGCTTGGAAAGAGCTTTGTATATGTTATTTGATCTTCAAAAGAAAATATTCTTAACCCCATTTTTAACAATGAGGAAACTGAAGGTTAGAGAACTCAAGTAACTTGTTCAGGATCACATAGTTATTAAGTGTCTGTGGCAGGATTATTACTTAGGTTTTCCTGATCACAAACAAACAAACGAAAGTCAAATTCTCTTGTCACCAGTCACTATAATAGCCTTTTACACAGTTACCACTTTATCTAATTCATCTTTTTCACTAACTGTCCTAAGACACAAATATGACTTATATTTCTATGCTAAAGCAAACAAAATCAAAGAAAGAAACAAAAAAAAACCTTCATTGCTTCCATACTTTCTGAGAATAAAATATCAATTCTTCCTAGAATTTAAAAACTCTATGGTATAGGTCCAATTAATCTTCCAGCACCTGAACTGTTAACTTTTCTCTGAATTTGACATTCAAACTCTTTCCTCTATATATTTGTCCAATCTCTCCTTTATATCAGAAATACACTTCTGAATCAAATCTCTTTATTTAAATCTGTATCTTCCTTCAAAGATCAGTTATGATGTTCCTTTTAACATAAAATCTTTGCTAAAGCCCCCCTTCCTTGGTTGTTAGAGGGCTCAGTCTCTTCTGATTACTTTATATAGTGTTGTATAGTATATAGAATTGTATAGTATATATATCATAAAAAACAAAAGTGAAACATGTGTATGTTTATGCTTCTGACAGGTGGTGTGAAGCAATTCCACTAGGTCCTTGGAGGGCCCACATATAATTTGTCACACATCAAAACAAATGGTACATTGAAAAACACTGTACACATAATACTCACAGCATACACTGCTGTGCTATGATCAGCATTAGGGTTCAGTGTGTTAACTAGGGAAGACCTGAGTTCAAATGAGACCTCAGAGAATTACTACCTATATGACCCTAAGTAAGTCATGTAATCCTCTTTTATGCAATCTACTGGAGAAGTAATTGGCAAACCACTCCATTACCTTTGCTAAGAAAAAAACCTACAGACAGTGTTGGTGTGCTGTGGTCCATAAAATATCTGAAAAAAGATTTCCCTTCACAAATTATTTTTCTTTGATCAGAATGTAAACTCTTTGAAGGCAGGGGCTGTTATTTTATCTTTGTTTCCCTAGCATCTAGTAAAGTACCTTGCATACAATAGATGCTTAATAATTTTGTGTTGACTTGAAATGAATTAACACCGATGGGGCCAAAGAGAGTTGGAAAGGAATAGGAGAGAGCAGCAGAAAATGATGAGTGGACTGAAGTTCCCTTTTGGAGGGTTATTTAGTGCACAAAAGGTGCAGATCTAGGCTTCCTTTATGAGATAACAGAACCTGTCTAAAAGTAACACTCTATATCTTTCCAGTTCTTCCCGGTCTACCTCCCTAATGGCATCTCTAGTGCCTCCAGATGGTTGTTTCAAGAATTAGTTCATTCTTCCCTATTTAACAGACTGAACCCTAATGCTGATCATAGCACAGCAGTGTATGCTGTGAGTATTATATGTACAGTGTTTTTCAATGTACCATTTGTTTTGATGTGTGACAAATTATATGTGGGCCCTCCAAGGACCTAGTAGAATTGCTTCACACCACCTGTCAGAAGCATAACCATACACATGTTCCACTTTTGTTTTTATGATTTTCTAATTACCTCCGTACACACATTATAACTCTATTTATAACCATGGCTATGTGGCAAGGTTGTTCACAAATTAACCATTAGCTGGTATTTGCTCATTTTGGGGCCAATTGTATTAATAAAGAAACTAGGAATCATAATTAAGGGATTGAAAGGTGACTGATGCCAAATAACTACGGAGACTTGGAAACCCGAATAAACTGAAAACCATGTGATTATGAGTTTTCTATGAATGAGTAGTGTGTGTGTGTGTGTGTGTGTGTGTCTGTTCACCTCCAGATTTTATAAATTTCTGTCCAAGGTCGATCTGTTTAGCCACAGCATTCCATAATGGCAAAAAGCTAATAGCGAGGAACTTAATGGTAGAAGAGAACTCTTTCATTTTCAGTTTCTCTCAAATTGCTTATTTATATAAATGAACAGATCAAGAAGAATGCTTTTCAATTGATAATCAATGTTTTAAACTGACTTCTTGTCTCAAACTTTTCCAGTGATGTGACTTTGACAAGTTATTAGTAGAGGTTTCATCAGATTGATTAACTTTAGAGGGAATGAGTAATTAGTGGCACTTCTGATTCAGCATGAAATCCAGACTAGATTTTAAGATGCTGAACACTCAAGGAACAGGTAAAAAGGCCCAGGAAGTTCTACTTAGATAGATAAAAGTAGATTATATATTAAGTTGGCGAGGGAAGTGAGCTTGCTAGATGTTAACATTCATTTTGAGTAAATTATGGGAAAAAATTAAGAATGTGCCTTCAAGCTATATAATATGATTTATACAACTTTCTGGGTCCCAAATTCCTTTTAAGAAAATTAGCCTATTCCAATAGACTTGGGATGGAAATGTCATCTGTATACAGAGAGAGAACTATGGAGATCGAATGTGGATCTAACTACAGTGTTTTCATCTTTTTATGTAGTTGTTGTTTTGCTAGGATTTCTTTCTTATTTTTTTCCTTTTAATCTGATTGTTCTTGTACCACGTGATAAATATGGAAATATGTTTAAAAGAATTGCACATATTTAGCCTATATAAGACTGCTTGCTGTTTTGGGGAGGAAAGAAGGGAAGGGAGGGAAGGAGAAAAATTTGGAACACACAGTTTTACAAAAATGAATGAAAACTATCTTTACATGTATTTGGAAAAATAAAATATAAAAAAAAGAATATTTGCCTGAGTCCAGATTTGATGAGGGAATTTTTAGTTTTCCAAGTGCTAATAGTAGCTGAGGAGGCAGAGAAGACAGTAATACTATCTCAGGCACAAACTTCTCAGAACGTGGTTTGGGTCAAAGTTTAATTTAGTCAACAAGTTTGTATGCCTCCCAAAAGGAGTGAATGACAGGCTCATGACAATTTAATTGCCATGTGCCAGGAGAGTGCTGTGCTACCATTATCCATGTGTATGCTACTACTATGACAAACCCTGATGAAATTAAAGAAAAAAATTATGAAAAGCTGGAAATCTTTGTCATAAATGTACCCAAAGAGGATAAACTTATAATTCTGGGTAACATTAATGCCAGAGTAGGCACAGACTATGAGACATAACAGGGAGTCCTTGGGAGAATTGGAATAGAAAACTGCAACAGCAGTGGGTACTTACTACTAAAGACTTGTACATCAAATGACCTTCTCATCACCAACATTATATTCTGTTTACTTAAATGCAATAAAATTTAATGGATGAACTTCCATACAAACTGGGGAATTAGAAGAAGAAACAGACAGGATGTGAGAAGGAGATATGTGGTACAGATTATTGAACTGATTGTACCCTTATCCTGTCCAAATTAACCTTGCAACAAAGCAGTAGCCCAAGGCAAGATGACTACCAGAAGACTTAATGTCAATAGATTAGAGTGCTTCTTGGTGATCATACTGTTGCTAATTTGGAGGGAAAGTTGAGTCAACATGGTTGCCAAAAGTGGAATAGAAAAGGAGTGGGGGTTTCCGTAGATTTGGTGTATAGCATTATATCATACTTCTGATGCTTTCCCCCCCCCCCCTTTTTAATTGCATTGCTAGAACAAGGATTTAATCTAAAGACATTTTAAAAACTCATTCTCTGAAATGTCATAATTTTATGGAATCAAATAAGCAGATTTTAAATTTCTTCTCTTCATGAGTTGCATATGTGATTAGACTTAAAAATTATACTCTTTCTGGAGTACAGAAAGTGGACAAGCATTTGGAGGATTTTCTTCTTATATTTCAAATTTGAAATCAGTCTGTTCAGATTAGATTTCCACCCCAATTTAAATGATTTCAGTATATAAATTTTTGCTTTGTATAAGATGCAAAAACATTATTTTGCAGAGTTGAAAAAGAAAACACTGCTGTATATATTGCAAATCCCGTACAATCAAGTAAGTGATACCTGCTCACTTATTCTGAAGATTATCAGGAGAAAGACACCTGTATTTCTCTTGGTATTACCAAAGGCACACGAGCTTTTATTATTCCTATTCCACCCACTCTAGAGGGGTGGAATTAACTTTGAGAACTATCATTTTCATTAGTGATTTAATAGTAAATAAAATAATATTATGCTTAAAAGATATTTATATGTTTTATTGTTATATTTAGGTTTTTATATTACTTAAATTTCTACATAAATCTCTTCCATATCTCCTACCTAGAATACATTCCTGGAAACACAGAATGAACAAAAAAATCCCATTTATGAAAACTAACTGACACATCAGTCTAAACATCTAATTGGTTATTATTTTCTAGTCTACCATATCTTATAATGTTATATTTTTGTTTTATTTTATTTTTTGATAAAGACCTGGGATTTCATTGATATAGGGAGTTTTCAGAAATCACTTCCTTTTCTGGTTTAAAATATCTTCTCTGTAACTTAAAGCATCAGAGATTTGCTGAGGATTCTGAGAAGTTACCCAATTTATCCTACATCACTATATGTTGGAGGTAGAATTTGAACTTAAAAACTCCTGAGTCTGAAGCCAACTTTCTATTACCTCATTAGAAAAATTTCCATCCTTTTCCCCACTGTACCAGGTTTATATATATAGTCTCCCTCAATTGAATTTAAGTGCCTGTAAATCAAGAACATAGATGCTTAATATATTTTTATTAACTGACTGGGAAATTTGTTAAATATTCTAACCACTCTTTCATTATTGTTTCTAGAGTTCTTGAGGTATGACTGAATTTTTCTCTTTGTTTGGAGTTGTTTCCTACTATTCTTCTTAATGGTAATATTTTCACATTGCATTTTTAGAGTTTTGTTTTGTTTTGTATTTTTTGGTGGATTGAATAAGAAGTAATAATTGCTTGATTGGAAGAATGACTGAGAAGTCATATTTACATTATTTAATCCAGGACTCTAAGCAGGGATGATTAAATGGATAATGGTTTCATTTGCAAGAACAGTAAAACTAGAGGATATATGTATTTTTTTCCTGCTTAAACATATATATATATATGTGTATATATATATATATATACACACATATATATATATATATATATATATATATATATGAAAGCAGAAAAAAATATCCCATTTGGATATATTGAGTTTGATATGATAACAGTAATGTAAATGGAAGTGTCTAGTGGACAACTGAAAATTCATAATTATAATTCAAGAGATTAAGGTCACATATACAGATTTGGATATATCTAACTGTGTACAATTAATGATTCATAACAGAAGCAAAGTAGGACAATAAAAACATCATGTAGAGAGAATAAAAACAGGTCTCATGGTAAACCATTATGAAATACTTATGTTTATCAGTTGGTGTATTACAAGAGAATCTTTTTATTAATTGTTTTTTTTTCTGGTTACATATGTTTATTAACTTTTTAATATACATTTCTTTATCATATTGGAAGAGAAAAGTCAGAATAAAAGGTAAAAATCATGAGAGAAAAAAACAAAAAAAAATGGACATAGCATGAGTTGATTTACATTCACTCACCATTGTTTTATTTCTCAGTGCAGATGGCTTTTTCTATCTAAAGTTTATTGGGGTTTTCTTGGATCACTGAACTGCTGAGAATAACCAAATGTTTCATGGTTGATCATCACACAATCTTCCTGTTATTGTGCACAATGTATTCTTGGTTCTGCTTGTTTCACTCAGCACCAGGTCAAGTAAATCATTGCAGGCCTTTCTAAATCAGCTTGTTCATGATATTTTACAGAGCAATAATATTTCATTACTTTCATATACCATAACTTATTTAGCTATTCCCCAGTTGATAAGTATTTACTCATTTTATAATTATCTGTCCTCACAAAAAGAGCTGTTAACAAACATTTTTACACATATGGGTCTTTTTCCTTCCTTTATG
This sequence comes from Sarcophilus harrisii, assembly GCF_902635505.1. Taxonomy (NCBI): domain Eukaryota; kingdom Metazoa; phylum Chordata; class Mammalia; order Dasyuromorphia; family Dasyuridae; genus Sarcophilus; species Sarcophilus harrisii. The sequence goes on along the minus strand of NC_045427.1, from coordinate 535,866,238 downwards.
ATTTCCTTGGGGCACAAACCCAATAGTGGCACTGATGGTTCAAAGGGTATGCACAGTTTTATAGTCCTTTGGGCATAATTCCAAAATGCTCTACAGAATGGTTGATCAGTTCACAATGCCACCAAAAATGCTTTAGTGTCTCAGTTTTCTAACATCCCTTCCAACATTTATAATTATCTTTTCCTGTCTTTTCAGCCCATCTGAGAGGTAGGAAGTGGTACAAGAAGTACATATTTTATGCAGCCTCAATTGGTTTCCTTTTAAGGAGATAGAGAGATGCCCTCTTTGGATTTTAGATGGACTGGGGGGATAGTTCTTGAATAACTGTATAAGTTCTTTTGCTGCCTGAGTCACAGAAAATTCAGTCAATGGGGAATTGTTGATTTGAGATTTTAGGGGAATTCCCATTGCTCTGAGGGGGTATAACTATACACATGTACACACATATACAAATATAACATATTTACCAAAAAAAGGAGTGTGTGTGTGTACCCACTGTTTCCCCCTTTGGATAAATTTGATATATTTCAGTCACATATTGATTAACATATTAATATAAAAGTTATTTCTATGGAAAAGTACATTATGAGTTCCAAATAACAACTTAGGACTTTTGAAACTCAATCAATTTATATATTGTAAAAGTTCTTATCTAATAGCAAGTAAGAGTTGAAGCCATCCCATTCTCATTTAGTTTGCACCTTAACTAGATGAGACCTTTTAGGGTTCAATTATAAATGCTAATACTAAATGTTGAGTTTTTGAAAGCCACATGTTAGAGTTAACTGCTGTCAGATAATCTCTTCTGGATCAATAAATTGGGCATGCAACTAAGAAATCTAGAAAAAGAACAATTTTAGAACCCCCAGTTAGAATACCAAATTTGAAATTCTGAAAATAAAAGGGGAAATTAATAGAATTGAAAGTAAGAAAACTATTGAATTAATAAATAAAACCCAGATTTGGTTTTATGAAAAAACCAGCAAGACCGATAAACCTTTAGTCAATTTGATTAGAAAAATGAAAGAAGAAAATCAAATTGTTTGTGTCAAAATGAAAAGGGTGAATTTCCACCAATGAAGAAGAAATTAGAGCAATAGTTAGGAACTCAATTGTAGGCCAATAAGTGAAATGGATAAATACTTACATTGTCCCAATTAATAAAGGAGGAAATAAATTACTTAAATAGTCTCATTTTAGAAAAAAATGAAGAAACTATTAATCAATTCCCTAAAAAATCTGTAGAGCCAGATGGATTTCCATGTAAATTCTACAAACATTAATTCCAATACTATGCAAGTTATTTAGAAAAACAGGGAAAGAAGAAATCCTACCAAATTCCTTTTATGACACAGATAATGGTGCTGATATCTAAACTAGCTAGGGTCAAAACAAAGAAATACATAGACCAATTTCCCTAATGAATTTTTATGCAAAAATTTTAAATAAAATATTAGCAAAAAAGATTACCGCAAGTTATCACTAGGATAACACATCACGACCAAATAGGATTTATACCAGGAATACAGGGTTATTTCAATATTAGAAAAACTATTAATATGATTCAATATATCAAAAACCAAACTATTAGAAATCATACGATTATCTCAATAGATACAGAAAAAGCATTTGCCAAAATCCAGCACCAATTCCTATAAAAGACCCTAGAGATTATAGGAATTAATGGAGTTTTCCTTAAAATGATCAGTAGCCCTTTGATCCAGCAGTGTTACTACTGGGCTTATATCCCAAAGAGATTTTAAAGAAGGGAAAGGGACCTGTATGTACAAAAATGTTTGTGGCAGCCCTCTTTGTAGTAGCCAGAAACTGAAAACTAAGTGGATGTCCATCAATTGGAGAATGGCTGAATAACTTGTGGTATATGAATATTATGTAATATTATTGTTCTATAAGAAATGACCAGCAGGATGATTTCAGAAAGGCCTGGAGATACTTACGTGAAGTGATGCTGAGTGAAATGAGCAGGACCAGGAGATCATTATATACTTCAACAACAATACTCTATGATGATCAATTCTGATGGATGTGGCCCTCTTCAACAATGAGATGAACCAAATCAGTTCCAATGGAGCAGTAATGAACTGAACCAGCTACCTCCAGCAAAAGAACTCTGAGAGATGACTATGAACCACTACACAGAATTCCCAATCCCCTATTTATGTCCACCTGCATTTTGGATTTCCTTCACAGGCTAATTGTACACGATTTCAAAGTCTGATTATTTTTATATAGCAAAATAACTGTTTGGACAGGTATACATATATTGTATTTAACTTATACTTTAATATATTTAACATGTATTGGTCAACCTGCCATCGGGGGGAGGGGATGGGGGGAAGGAGGGGAAAAATTGGAACGAAAGGTTTGGCAATTGTCAATACTAAAAAATTACCCATGCATATATCTTGTAAATAAAAAGCAATAATAAAAAAGTTAAAAAATTAAATGATCAATAGCATCTATTTTATATCATCAGCAAGCATCATATGTTGTAATGGGCTGAAACTGAGCAGATGCACTTGGACAGCTGAGCACTTAAGGCTAATTGCTTATTGGACAATAGTCTATTAGCATATGCTTAGAAAATGGCCCACCCCACTATTCTGTGCTGGCTTGATCTGTTAGTGTATACAGAGAATTGTAACAGGGGATTAAAGGGTGGAGTAAGACAAGAGAGAGTCATTTTTGGCTGCAGAGAGAGGAAGAAGAGAGGTATGGAGATTCCGGTATCCATTCCTCTCACTTTGACAAAGAATAAAGACCAAAGGCTTTTGCTTATCCTGAGTCCGGCTGATTTTAAAGTATCCAGGGTGCTAACTCGGTCTTCACATTTGGTGCTCAACGTGGGACCAAGGACCCTGCCTTCACTGAAGAAGTCCCTGGTGACCAGGAAATTGGGTAAGTATTTTAATAGACAAACAGGGAACTTACTTTGTTAAGGGCTAAACTAGTAACCTTTTCTAGCTAAAATGGGGCAGATGGTGGGAAAAGATTCTCCCCCATCCCCAGACCCACTCCCACCCCTACCCCGAGGGGGCACTATAGAAAGCATACTTAAGTTGATCAAGGGACAAGGCTTAATTGTAACTTGGGAACAGATTGCTAGACTCTTGGGTACATTAGAACGCATGTCCCTTTGGTTCTTAGAGGAAGAAGAAATAGAGGCAGATAATTGGAAACTAGTAGAAAATCAACTATGAGAATACTACAATGATAAAGGTTCTTATTCAGTTTCCAATGAAGCATTCTATAAATATGAAATAATACAATTGGCCTGAAAGAATGCTGCAAGTTATAGAAAAAAGAAAAATTTTCAGAACAGCCAGATGAGGAAGTGTGAGGACAAAGAGAACAAAGACAAAGAACAGTTTAATGACCATGTCCCCACAGGGCATGGGGAGTTAAGTGAGCTTCAAGAGTGCAGGGATTCTCCTTCTCTCAAGGCAGCTTCAACTCTGCCTACACCTACAGAGCAGATCCATGACCCTCCCCGTCAACTCCATCTTCTGGGATGGAGGGAGGAGAAGGAGTGGGAGGGGCAGTGACACCACCAGCACCTCCCCCCCAGCAATCACCCCCTCCTCTGAGAAGATTGCAAAAGGCAGTACTTAAAGCTACAGAGGAAGGGAAGGATTTAGGTGATTTGAAACTAGGTATGTATCTGGTGATTCAACAGTTTAACTCTTCAGGTCAAGAAAGTAGAATCTACTTTTTGATATAGAAATCCTCAAAGACCTGAAAAAGGCTTGCACTCTTTATGGGACTACATCAGCTTATGTAAGATGTTATTACAGAATTTAGCTTATGAAATTTTAACCCCTAGGGACTGGAAATCTATAGCAAGGACATGCTTATAACCTGGACAAAACTTGTTGTAGTTTTCTGAATATAGTGAGCTCTGTAGGATACCAGCCCAACAAAATAGTCAAAGTGGAGTTAATCCTCTAATCACCTCTGACCAACTAAAAGGTATAGGTCCTTATACAGACATCACAGTACAGATTAATTACTCCATAGCAGCATATGAGCAAATTGCTGCTGCTGCTAGCAAAGAATGGGCTTCTCTCTCCAGTAAAAACGACAAGGGTGAGGCCTTCACAAAATAACACAAGGGCCAAATGAACCCTTTGCTGATTTTGTGGGACGTTTGTAAACGGCTGTTGTATGAATTAATGTTGAACATGCAGTAACAGACATTTTGATAAGGTAACTTGCTAAAGAAAATGCTAATGATGTTTGTAGAAGAATTAGACTAGGACTACGCAAGGATGCTCCTTTAGAGGAGATTATAAGATGCTGTGCCACAGTGGGCACAACTACCTTCTATAGCCAGGCCATGATGCAGACTTCCCAAGATCCGAACATGGGAAGACAGGGTCCCTTTTCTTTTAGAGAGACTCGTCAATGCTTTCAATGTGGTAAAGTAGAGCATCTGAAAGCTCAATGTTGGCATAGAGACAGAGTGAGAAAACAGGGTGAGAGAACAAGACCCAATACCCCATGTCTAGAACGCAACAGAGGCTTCCGTTGGGCCTCAGAATGTAGACAGGTTCAGGGAAATGGGATGAAGGGCCCAGCCCCAGGGCTCTAGGCAAAAAATTCTTGGCATATGATGGCAGCCGATGGTACACCCAGAGAGTGCCTAGAAGTCCAGTACCCAGATATGACCAATCAGCCAGGAAGCAACCTGATGGGAGAAAGGGATTATAATTGGGAAGAATAGAGTTGTATGCAGCTGGGACAATTGAGATAGCCCCTGGAGAGGTGAAATCTGTTCCTCTCCAGCCTATGGATCCCTTAACCCAGGAACAGTAGGCTTGATCATTTCACTTCCTGAAAGCACTTACAAAACAGTGTCCATCCATACACTGATGTGGGAAACTCGGGAATGTGTAACTAATATCCCAGTCACTAATACAGGTAGACAATGTGTGACTTATCACCCAGGAGAAGTAGTAGCATCAAGTTTACTGATATAGAATCCTAATAAGCAATCTGGTGATAGTTGCCCAGATTCTGACTCCAAGCAACAAAATCCAGGAATATACTGGACAGCAACTGTAACAGCTGACTGACCTATGCTCACTATCTATATAAATGGCATACCATTAGAAGGATTGATAGACACTGGTACAGACCATACAGTCATTAGAGGTGCCAACTGGCCCAGTCACTGGCCAAAGATTAAAGCAGACACTTACATGTCTAGCATAGGAGGATCAATAGCAGCTGAAGTTAGTGCTACCCCTTTGAGATGGATTTTTGAAGGCAAAACAGGAGTTTTTACTCTTTTTATAGTTGAAAAATCCCCATCAATTTGTGGGGAAGAGACGTTTTACAATTAGGATTAAAAATAAGTACTTCGGTTTTTTTAGGCAGGGCTGCTGTTGAAAACCTGCCAAAACTTTCACCTGTTCCTATCCAATGGAAAACATACACCAGTATGGATAGAACAGTGGCCCTTAGGTAGCGATAAAATTCAGGCCTCATTAGATAGGAGCAACTTGACCAAGGACACTTACAACCTTCTCTAAGTCCTTGGAATTCCCCAGTATTTGTTGTAAGAAAGAAATCTGGAAAATGGGGGATGTTGACTACTGTAAGAAAGGTAAATGAACAGATGGAAACCATGGGAATTCTTCAGCCTGGACTTCCATCTCCTACTCAATTGCCTAGAGAATGGCCTCTTTGGATTATAGACATTAAGGATTGTTTCTATTTTATCCCTCTAGATAAGGAGGATATGAAAAAATTTGCCTTTTCAGTGCTCAGCGTTTACTTAGCTGAGCCTTATAAACGATATTTTGCCACAGGGAATGAAAAACAGCTCTACTATGTGTGAAATGCATGTTGCTGCTGCTCTTACTCCAGTAAGGAAAGCATTTCCAAAAGTAATGTTATTACATTACATGGATGATATATTGGGATATGCACCTGAGGAACAAATGTTAGAAGCATGTCTACAAAAGACCATAGAAGCACCAATGAACCACAAATTGCACATAGCTCCAGAAAAAATTCAAAGACATGCTACTTTTCAATATTTAGGATATGAAGTATACCCTAAGATACTTACAGTACAAAAACTGTCCTTAAGAACAGAGAAGCTAAATACCTTAAATGACTTTCAGAAATTGTTAGGAGATATCCAATGGATGCGTCCAGTGTTAGGCTTGACTACCTATCAATTGCAACCGTTATATGACATTTTAAGAGGAGGCAGTGCTTTAAACTCACCACACCAGCTTACAAAAGAAGCTCAAGAGGCTTTGAGAGAAGTTGAACTGGCTTTATCCAATGTGGTTGAAAGACTCACTCAAAAACCCTTGGAAATATCAGCTTTTGCTACACAAGAGGTACCTACAGCAGTCTTTCATCAAGGAGACAGTGTGATAGAGTGGGTGAACCTCCCAGCCCAACCAGAACAAAGCCTTATTCCTTACCCAGTGCTTGTGGCTAGAATTTTATTAAAGGCCATTAAGCAAGCAATACAATTATTTGGGGTAAGACCTGACAAGATATGCACCTTTTATACTAATACACAAATTAATGTATTCTGTGAAACCATCCCAGAGTGGCAAATTTTATGAGCCATGGCTCCACGGGTCTCCATTAAAGATAACCAGACTATTACATAATTGGTGATGAATTCTTGAAGAAAAGGTTTCTAAAGTTCCTCTTAAAGAACCAACTATCTTTACAGATGTATCCAAATATAATATTTGCACTGTATACTCTCATGACTTAACTATAAAGAGAGTAGTCCAAACTCCTTTTCAGTCCACTCAGGAGAATGAATTTTATGCAATCATTCCAGCTCTTACTTATTGTCCAGGAAATATAAATATAATATCTGATTCAGCCTATTCAGTAGGTGTGGTATAAAGAATTGCCACAGCCCAAATAAAATTTGTAGCCTCTAATATATATCACTCTTTAAGGAACTTCAAGAGCAAGTGAGAAAGCATCCAGTTAAGATTTAGATCTTGCATGGCCACTCTCATAGTGGACTTCCAGGTCTTATTTTTGATGGTAATTCAAAGGCCGATAGCCTTCTAACCATGTTGGCCAATACTCCTTTATTGGAAGCCCAAGAATCTCATTCTAAATATCATCAGGCTGCTCAAGCTTTACATTTACAATTTGGAATAACATGAGAAGAAGCTAGGAGCATAGTAAAAGCCTATACAGCTTGCATTCCTTTCCACTCTCCTACACTACCTTTAGGAAAGAACCCTTGTGGTTTGAGACCCAATGAAATTTGGCAAATGGATGTGACCCATTATAAATCTTTTGCTTTGCCTGTCTTTTATCCATGTTGTGGTAGACACTTTTTCAGGATTCACTTTTGCAATACCAGCAGCAAAAGAGACAGCCCGAGTGGTCACTGAATTCCTCATACAAGCACTTGCAATTATGGGTGTGCCACAAGCAATAAAAACAGATAATGAACCTGCATATACTTCTAAACTTTTTGTACACTTTTGTGCACAGTATAAGATTTTTACACGCCACTGGCATACCCTTTAATTCTCAAGGACAGGCAATAGTAGAAAGGAGAAACATAGTAAGACGCTCCTCCAAAAACAAAAGAAAGGGGGAGCCACAGGTAACCCTAGAGAACTTCTAAATCTAGCCCTTTATACTATTAACTTCTTGATTTTTGACAAATATGCACTGGCTCCCCCTGGAAGGGCAGTGTCCAGTGCAAGTGGCTCCACTATCTTTAGATAATTGCCAGGTGATGTGTAGAGACCCAGAAAGTGGTCAATGGAAGGAACCAGATAGGTTAACTGCTTGGGGGAGAGGGTTTGCTTGTATCTCTCCAGATGGAGAAGGAATCAGATGGGTGCCAACAAGCTGTATTCACCTTGTCCATCACAGAGAGACAGAGCAGACCTTGAAACAAAGGAGAAGACCCAAGAAACATCGGATGGTTCTGTTGCTGACTGTGCTCACCACTGAAAGAGCATGGCAGTTATGGCGTTTGACTCATGGACATCAAAAATTGTTGGACTTCAAAACCCTCAGGAATCATTGGAATCCCTGAGACATGAAAAGTTTGTTGTAGGACTTCAAAACCCTCAGGATTCATTGGATTCTCTGAGACAAGATAAGTTTTTTGTAGGACTTCAAAATCCTTAGGAATCATTGGATTCTCTGAGACATGATAAGACTGTTGTAGAATTTGAAAACCCTCAGGAATCACTGGATTTTCTGAGAAATGATAAGACTGTTGCAGGACTTCAAAATCTGCAGGAATCATTGGATTCCTTAACACATAAAAATACTGTTGCAGAACTTGAAAATCTGCTGGAATCATTGAATTCCTTAACACATAAAAAGACTGTTGCAGAACTTGAAAATCTGCTGGAATCATTGGATTCCCTAACACATAAAAAGACTCTTTTAGGACTTCAAAAACTTGCAGGGATCATTGGATTCCCTGACATGTGAAGCAACGGACAATAGATTGGTTTTGGACACTCTCTTGGCTGCTGAAGAAGGCGTATGTGTGACTGTTGTTTACATACCCTCCTTCTAGGATTTCTGGAAATCTTTTACAACACCATGTTGATTTATATTGTTTGTTATACTGCTACTTGTGTGTACAATTCATGTTTGTTACACCACATTGAACCTGCACTGGCTGTGGGGAGAATCATCACTGATAGCCTGTGCATTATTGGTATGTGCTTGTGTAATATCTCCCATGCTGATGAGTTTGTGCATACCTGTTTCTAGTAACGCCCTTCAGCCTAGAAACCCGCTAGCAACCCCCACTTCCCTTTGGTGCTTTTCATCTCCCTTCCTGAGAAGTCGGGGGGGGGGGCGGGTTGATCAACTTTTTGATGTTTTCACCTCCTTTCCTGAGAAATCAGGCAGGGCATGATCATCTCCCTTTGGGGGCTCTCACTTCCCTGTGAAGTAAGGCTAATTACTTATTGGACAATACTCTATTAGTATGTGGTTGGAAAATGCCCCCCCCCCACTATCCTGTGCTAGCTTGATCTGTTGGTAAATACAGACAATGGTAAGAGGGGATTAGAGGATGGAGTAAGACAAGGGAGAGTCACTTTTGGCTGTGGAGAGAGGAGGAAGAGAGGTGTGGAGATTCCTGTGTCCATTCCTCTTACTTCGACAAAGAATAAAGACCAAGGGCTTTTGCTTATCCTGATTCCGACTAATTTTAAAGTATCCAGGGTGTTAACTTGTTCTTCACGATATGTAATGGGGATAAAGTAGAACCATTCCTAATAAAATCAAGATGGAACAAGATTGCCCTCTTACTTTACTATTCAATATTGTATTAGAAATATTAGCTTTGGCAATAAGAGAAGCAAAAAAGTTAAAAGAATTAGAGAGTAGGTAATAAGGAAACCAAATTATCACTCTTTGTAGATGATATGATGGTATACTTAGAAAATCCTAAAGAATCAACTAAAAAACAACTGGAAACAATTCACTCCTTTAGCAAAGTTTCAGAATACAAAATAAATCCACATAAATCATAAACATTTCTATATATTACCAACAAAGTGCAGCATCAAGAGATACAAAGAGAAATTAAATTTAAAGTAATTGTAGGTAATGTAAAATATTTGGGAGTCTACCTGCCAAGGGAAAGTTAGGAACTATATGAACAAAATTACAAAACACTTTCCACACAAATTAAGTCAGATCTAATTAATTGTAAAAATATCAAGTGCTCCAGGGTAGTCCAAAATAATAGAATAAAAATGACAATTCTACCTAAATTAATCTACTTATTCAATGCCAATCAAACTGCCAAGAAATTATTTTACAGAGCTAAAAAAAATAATAACAAAGTTCATCTGGAAGAACAAAAGATCAAGGATTTCAAGGGAATTAATGATGCAAATGGAGTTGGCCTAGCTGTACCAGACCTAAAACTATATTATAAAGCAGTGGTCATCAAAACCATTTGATACTGGCTAAGAAATAAAGTAGTTGATCAGTGGAACAGGTTAGGTTCACAAGACAATAATCAATAACTATAGTAATCTGGTGTTTGATAAACCCAAAGACCCCAGCTTTTGGGATTAAAAATTTGCTATTTGACAGAAACTGCTGGGAAAATTGGAAACTAGTATAGCAGAAACTAGGCACTGACTCACATTTAACAACCTATAGCACGATAAGGTCAAAATAGATTCATGATTTAGACATAAAGAGTGACACTATAAGCAAATTAGAAGAACAAAGGATAGTCTACTCAGATCTCTGGAGAAGGAAGGAATTTGTGCCAAAGAAGAACTAATGTACATTATGGAATGCAAAATGGATATTTTTGATCATATTGTTATTTTTTTTTGTACAAATAAAACCAATGCAGACAACATTATAAGGGAAACAGCAAACTGGGGGAAATTTTTACAACCAAAGGTTCTGATAAATATATAGAGGATTGACTCAAATCTATATGATTCTCCAACTGATACATGGTCAAAGGATATGAACAGACAATTTTCAGATTAAAAAATTAAAACCATTTCTAATCATATGAAAAATGTTCTAAATCATTATTGATCAGAGAAATGCAAATCAAGACAACTTAGAGGTACCACTACATACCTCTCAGATTGACTAAAATGAAAGGAAAATATAATGGTGAATATTGGAGATGATGTGGGAAAACTGGGACACATACATTATTGGTGGAGTTTTGAACTGATTCAACCATTCTGGAGAGCAATATGGAACTATGCCTAAAAGACTATCAAGCTCTGCATGCTCTTTGATCCAAAAATGTCTCTACTGGCTTTGTAATCCAAAGAAATTGTTAAAAAAAGGAAATGTCCCCCTTGTGCAAAAATGTTTGTAGCAGCCCCTTTGTAGTGGCAAGGAACTGGAAACTGAATGGATTTTGGCATATCAATGTTACGAAATATTATTGTTCTATAAAATTGATCAGCAGGATGATTTCAGAAATATCTGGAGAGACTTACATGAATTGATGCTAAGAGAAAAGAGTACAATGAAGAGAACATTGTACACAGCAACAACAAGATTATACAATGATCAATTCTGATAGATGTGGCCTTTTTCAATAACAAGGTGTTTCAGGCCAGTTCCAATAGTCTTATGATGGAGACAGCCATTTCCATCCAGAGAAAAGGCTGGGGGAATGAGTGTGGATTACAGCATAGTATTTTCACTTTTTTATTATTGTTTGCTTGCATTTTGTTTTCTTTCTCATTTTTTCTCTTTTGATTTAATTTTTCCTGTAGAGTATGATAATTGTGGAAATATGTATGGAAGAATTGCACATATTTAGCATACATTGGATTATTTGCCATCTAGGGGAGAGGATAGGGATGGTAGGAGAAAAAAATTGGAACACAAGGTTTTTCAAGGATGAATATGGAAAACTATGCATATGCTTTGAAAATAAGAAGCTTTATTTTTAAAAAAGAAATCTCTCCTGATTGGCTGGAAGATTTTGTAATATCCTCTGAGCCATTTATAAAAAATTAATAGATTCACTGGAAAAGAAGGATTCAGTCAGTCAGATAATCAATGAGTATTTTTTAAATATATACTATGTGTTAGATACTGTGAAAAGTGGTGAGGATACAAAAAAAGATAAAAGACAACTGCCTTCAAGGAACTAACAATCTGATGGGGGGGCAATACAAATAACAAGTACAAACAAGTTATATACAGGATAAATAAAAATCAATCTGCAGAGGGAAAGTACTGGAATTAAGTTGGATTAGTTAGGATTCCCCATAAAAGTAGAGTTTAAGCTGACATTTAAAGGAATTTAGGAAATTCAATAAGTGATGAGGAGAGAGATCATTCCATGCATGGACCACAACCTATGAAAATGTCCAGAGATGGGAGATTCAGTATCTATTTTTAGTAACACTAAGAAAACCAATACTTGAAAATAAATACATTGTGCATAGAGTGTTAGAAGGCTAACAGTATAGGGAAGGACTAGTTTCTGAGAAAATTTCAGTGATAGAGGACAATGTATTTGATCCTGGAGATAATTCTCTTTAGAAATGAAGGATAAACAACAAATTATGAATAAAGTTTTCTCGGGTTAAATTGGAATGGATAACCCTCTTTCTTTCTGTTTCTCTTCTCTCTTCTCTTCTCTCTTCTTTTTCTTCTTCCTTCTTTTTCCTTCCTTCCTTTCTTTCTTTCTTTCTTCCTCTTTCTCTTTTCCTTTTTCCTTTTCCTTTCCTTTCCTTTTTCCTTTCCTCTCTCTCCCTCCCTCCTCCCTCCCCTCTTCCTCTCCTCCCTCCTCCCTCCTCCCTCCCTCCTCCTCTCCTCTCCTCCTCCTTTTTCCCTTTTCCTTCCCTTCCTTCCCTTCCTTCCTTCCTTCCTTCCCCTTCCCCCCTTTTTCCCTTCCCTTCCTCTTCCCTTCCCTTCCTCTTCCGTTTTCTTTTTTTCTTTTCTTTCTCTTTACTGAAACTTCCAAAATATCTTGGAGTTTACTGGCTGGATAGCTTTCTTAATGACTATGTCTTCAACCAAAACCACTCTCATTGATTGGTCAAATAGTATCTCCAACATTTTTGCATCTGAGATCGATTCAAAATTTTTTCTGTTTTGGCCATAATCCCACAGAATTTTCCCTTCTCAGATTGGGGTTTTCTTTTCTTTTTTTTTTTAACTAGGTATAAGAAGCATCATCAATCAACTCTTACCTAGCCTTAATCACTGAATGGCCCTTGCCTCAGTCAAACTGAGACTGAGAAAGACCTTAGCTTAAAAAGACCAAGATATCCCACTACAACCAGTACCATCTCCACCTATTCTGATTATATTTTGCCATTGGAACCAAATGACTCTGGAGGAAAAAAGTGAGACTAGTGACTTTGCATGCCTATCCTCACTTAAATCCTACTCCCTTGCATGTCATGACATCACCTCCCTGCTGTCATGGTTCTATTAGAGAAAGAAAGATAAATAACATGTAGAAAATATAGAGCACTGGAATTTATTGAATAGGGGAATAAATTGATAAGACCTGTACTTAAGGAAAATAACTTTGTTGGTTGAAAGGAGGATGACTGAAGTGGGGAGAGATTTATGGGAGGCAGAATTAGCTGCAGGCTATTGCAGTAATCCAGGCTTGAGAAGATAAGGGACTGGACCAGCATGCTGGTAGTATTAGAGGAGAGAATAGGTATATCTGAACGATGTTGCAAAAGGTAAAATTGACAGGTCTTAGCAAAAAAAATCAATAAAGTAGCAGGGGGGTATTACAACATAATGAAGTTGACGAATGTGGAAATATGTATAGAAGAATTGTACATGTTTAACATATAGTGGTTTACTTGCTGTCTAGAGAAAGGTGTGGGGGAAGGGAGGCTGAAAAATTTGGAATTCAAGGTTTTGCAAAAGTGAAAATTGAAGACTATCTTTGCATATATTTTGAAAATAAAAAGCTATTATTTTAAAAATATATTAAAAAAAAGAAATGATGAGCAGGATCCTCTCAGAAAACCCAGAACTACTTCCATGAGCTGATGCGAAGTACAAAGTAACAGCAATATTGAAAGATAATCAGCTGTGACAATATGTGAATGGCATATCTATTCTCAACAATAAAGTGATCCAAGACAAATCTGAAAAACTTACAATGAAAAATATTATCCATATCAAAAGAAAGAACTAATGATGTCAACACAGATTAAATTATACTTTATTAAACTTAAAAAGAGAAAGATAATAAATTTGAGAATGGCACCTTATTCATGAGTTTGGAGGATTGGGAAAGATAATTAATTCATTTTTCAACATGTTTAAGATGTCTACAGGTCAACCAGTTCAATATATCTAATATGCAATTGGATATACAAAACTGAAGGTTTTGAAGAAAGATGAACATTAATAAATAGATTTGAGAATCAACAGTAAAGGGATAATAATTGACTCAATGATGGGATCATCAGTACACAAAGGAGAGAGGAAGTCCTGAAAAAAAAAAGCTTTATGGGACATAGGAGTGATTTGAATGAAGACACCAAAATGGAGTCAAAGAAAGAGCTAAGGAAAATAGGAACTAGGTAAGAGGAGAATCAAAAGAGAATAGAGTCTGAAAAACCTAAAAAGAAGAGAATAGTTATCATAGTGTCAAGGTATACAAACAGGTCAAGATGGATAAGAACTGAGAAAAAGCCAATGGATTTCATTACTGGTCACTTTGGAGGAGGAACTTTGGTTGAAGCCAGAATTTAGACTCAAGAGGAGAGTAAGAAGAGACGAAGTGGAGATATCTAGAGACAACTATCTTCTCAAGGAATTTCGTTGCAAAAGGTAGGGAATATGTGGCACAATAGCAGGATGAATTGAAGAAGAAGGAGACATGGACATGTTTTTAGTTTTGAGGAAAGTGGAACCAAAGGAAACTGAAAAAAGCTGAAAGAATGGGAATGAAAGTAGGAGCCATTAGCTAAAAGAGATGGGATGGAATAGAATAACATATAAAGGCAGAGGAATTTGCCTTGGTAAGGAGAAAGGCCAAATAGTTTTGTTAAGAAATCAATGAAGGAGGAGATAATGACAAAAGGCAACTGAGTGATATGAGATGAAAAAGGGGAAGAGCAAGAACTCTTGGAGAATGACCTCAATTTTTCAATAAAATGTAAAGCAAAGTTCTCAGCCAAGAGGATGGGAGAGAAGAAGTCTTCCCTAAAATGTTTGAAGTGGGATGAAAAGTTTTGGAAGAGCCTTATGGTGATGGGATAGCAAGTGTAATGTGTAACTGCCTAGAAGTTGCCTAGTCCAGTTGAGTTTATATCATATAAATTTGTAGTAGATCCAGTTGGAATAGTTGCATTTTGAGATACTAAAAAGAACATGAAACTGTAGGTGAATCTTCATAAAAGGAACAATCTGGGAAGGAAATAGAAGTCTCAACTTCAGTCTTGTCCAGGTCTCCCTCCTTTCTCATTTTTAACTAGAGAAGAACTAGCTTCCAAGAATCTGGAAGATGTGGCCTAAATAGCATCCTGATATTAATTAATAGCATTGTCTACACTGGGGATCAAAGCCACATTAGCTTCATACATGAAGCCCAGAAAAGAAGCTATACCCCATATAAAGACAAGTTCTTGAGCTCCCCATAATAGAGTAAAGGATTTCCAGCAATTAGAAGCTATTTGTTAAATTCTTTGTCACATTTGCTCTATGTACTCAGGGTAGAATGTGTCACTAAAATTGGGATAACGTTTTATATTAATTCTTATTGTACTACCTTAATAGATGCACTTTTCCAAATGGTACTTAAATCAAACTGTCATTTTATAATCTTCAGGGAAAGCATATTGTTGGGAATTTAAACCAATGGCATTAATCTCTCCCATACCTTCAGGATTACCCTTAGAACCTTGAGAAGGATATATAGCTAAACTTTCCTTACCCAATTAATCAATGGATGTAAGAAGGGGGGGGTAGAGAGGGATACCTCAGAGCTTTTATAATCTACATTTCATAAGATCCAGAATTAAATCTGAAAAGTTATTTAGTTCAATATTTTAAAGATGTGGAAACACTTAGAGAACTCAAATACTTTGCCTGATATTATAAAGTTAATAAGTACTAAAGCCAAGAACTAAGTCCAGCATCTCTGGTTCCATACCCAGAACCATATTACACATTCATCAATTTCTACTAGAATATTATGCTTAATATCTAAATATAATATCTTGCATTGTTCCAAATCTTTGCTCTGAATTTTCATTGAGAATCATGGATTTATATAATCTATAGAAGCAACATTGTCTCGTGGGCCAAGTTATGTACCTATTTATATGATTTTGGTTCTGTTTTTTTCCTAACCAAGTCAGATTCAAGGCATTGCAGATCAAATACTTATAAATTCCTAGATCATGACACAATTCATAGTGCAGAAACAATGATCTCTTACCATCCTAGAGACATTCAGAAGGATCAATTAAAAAATTCTACCAATTCAAACTAAAATTTTCCAGGCTTCTTTGGGAATGCCTTGTCTCCAGAAATCTCTACTGTGCCTTGGTATTCCCTAAAGTGATGAGAAAATGGCATTTTATCTAGCAAGCTGTAGAGATTCCCTAAATTAATTACATTTAAGCATCTAGCCAGCAGCTTTTGTTCACATAATGCTTTTACTGTAATCCAGCAAAGTCCAGTGAATGGTTTTTATAGTCACTTCTGTCTCAGTTCAATTCATTGTTCAGAATTATGACCTCAGGAACACTGAGTTACCGATCGAAGATGACTCAGCTAAAATTAAAACAGGAAAGAAACTTGTTAAATGATATCAGCATTTATAATTTAAAATGGCTCTGTTATTAGATATTGTAAAAGCACAAAAGGTGATCTTGCACAGGGGTTATAACCTTTGGCTCCAAATATACCAATTACAGTATAATGTGTGGTGAATTTTTAATCTCATATAATTAAACACTGAATTAATTTTATAAAACTAAAAAGGCTTTTAAACCTTTATTAATCATCTTCTCAGAAAAAGAAAAAAAGTATATATTTCTATCTAGTTATGTTTTTACTACCTAATTCGTATAATGAAACAAATAGTTTTCTGTGATCTGAGTGAACTTTAGATATTTTTCTAATAAAATATAAGTAAGATTATGTGAATTTATGATTTATGTTGATAATATTTTAAACCCTTAGGAAAAATAATTAAGAAAAATAATTAACTAATGTATGTCTTTTTTGTGGAGGAGAAGGGGAT
Organism: Sarcophilus harrisii; assembly: GCF_902635505.1. Lineage (NCBI taxonomy): Eukaryota > Metazoa > Chordata > Mammalia > Dasyuromorphia > Dasyuridae > Sarcophilus > Sarcophilus harrisii. The sequence continues at coordinate 535,849,497 of NC_045427.1, read as the reverse complement.
AATATAACTTGTATTATATTCTTTCTGCTTTTAAGAGTAACTTCTCCTAAACTGTTCAGAGAAAGGTACCTCATATCTTGCCATGAAATAATCATATAAATAGATTTTGAGATTCAGTGGATCTTACATATTATTTATTCCAACATTCTTCCTTTAGAGATGAGGAAATGGATGCCCAGAAAGGTGTTTGCTTTTAATTATGTTACTAATGACATCAGAATTCTAACCCAGTTCTGCTTTTAAATCAAGTACTGTTTTCATTGCATTTTGATATTTTTTCCAAATGGCTTGTCCTACATTCATGCACCTATACACACAAACACACACATAAACTGGAGGTTAGTTGATTTATTTGTTTTTTTTATATTTTTACTGGCTTTCATCAGTATAGATAGGTCTTTAGGAAAGTGGATAGAGTGCTGGGTTTGGAGTGAGGATATTCAAATTCTACTTCAGGCATGTAAGAATCTGTGTGACACTAGGAAAGTCCCTAAATATGTCTCTATGTATTAGTTTCCTCATCTATAAAATTGAAATGTTAAAAGCACTTATTTCCTAGATTTCTACAGGTTGCCCTAAACTTAGTTAGATTAAATTGCATTAGGACTTTTTGGGATGTGTTGTATATATGTAGCCATGTATTGGCCACATGAGATATTGGTGAGCATAGTTTTACCAGCAAAATTTGAGGCTGAAGCGCCTTCAGATCCACATAAAAGAAAGGGATCTTGAGTATGTGGAGGAACTCTGGACAGGGTAGCATCTTATAGATACATTAAAAAATGAAGGATTGATTGATTATAACTATGAAGAACTGGAAATAGGGAAGGGCCTACTATAAGCCAAGTACTGTAAGCATTTTGCAAATATTATCTCGTTTGATCTTTATAAATTTCTTTACTTTGAAAAAGGTGCTGTTCACAGGTGGGGAAACTGAGGCATTCAGTGATTAAGTGATTTGACCAAGGTCATAAAGCTAGTTAAGCATCCAAGTCCTGATAGGAACTCAGGTCTTTCTGACTGTAAACTCAGAATTCAATCCATTGTGCCCTGAAGCTACCAGAGCAGGAGCTGCTCAGGGTCTGATCTGCTCAGCCAAAACTTGGGCTTGATTGTGCCTACCTCCTGGTGGTACTCACATGTGGTGAATTTATCCATTTTATATTTCTCCCTTCCTCTGTGCCTCATAGCTGCCTGGCATTATCTACCTTTTGGAATTTCTTGCTCTCTTAAGTCCTCTTTATTTGCTGTTTGTACTTTGATGAATGGTTTTGCCTCCAAATAAAGAAAAAGCTACTATTTATTGCATTGTGAGCAAGTGTGTGCTATAAAAGGTATGAATATAAAGAGAAATAAAATGACTAGTGGGCATCTTCCTCAGTGTATGATTGAGCAGAGAAGCCAGTCTCAGCTCAATGATAAGGGAAAGAAAATATTTCTTCTTTAAAACAGGGGCTTCAGATTTTTTTACTTTCCATAAAACTGTATAAATAAGCTCTCTAAATAGCAGTAGAAAAATACAATGGGAATCCATGAAACTAATTGTGCTAGAGTTGAGAGAAAAAACACTAGATGCCTATATTGATTTTTTTTAATAACATGTGGGGCTCCATATATAAAGTACTTTATAGACTAAAAAGTATTATATAAATGCTTATTGTTAGTTATCATTATCTTCATAATCATTATTATTTTATTATTGCTGTCTCAGTAATTTATACCCTTAACAGAGTTATGATTTTCTAGAGTCATACGGAAAGTTAGTGTTAGAGATATGACTTAAATGCAAAATGTCCTGACACTTATGTCAATTCAATATAGAATGCTCTCTAGACACTGAATTGCCCATAGATTGCTAATATGAAACAGCAAGGATTTCCTATATTGATAAAACCAAAGATCCAGACACTATATATATATATATATATATATATATATGTATATATATTATAGGAAATATGTATATTTTGTGATGAACATATTTTTGTTGCTATTGTTGTTGAGTCATTTTTCAATTATGTCTGATTTCTCATGATACCTTCTGGGGTTTTCTTGGCAAGAAAAATTACTCCAGTAGTCATTTACTTCTCCATTTCCTTCATTTTTTGTTATAGAGATGAGGAAACTGAAACAAATAAAAAAAAAAAAAAGAGACAGAGAGAGAGAGAGAATGAAATGACTTGCCCAAAGACACACAATAGTCTTTGAGGTCATATTTAAACTCAAAAAGATGAGTTTTCTTGACTCTAGTCTCTGCATTATCCCCTGTTCCACTTAATTGTCCAAATATAAATATGTATGTATATACATAGATATATTTATGAAATCTTAAGTTGTATTTTCACTTGTGTAGGGAACTTGTGCAAGGAAACTTTCTATTTTAAAAAATATTTACTTCAGGGGACAGCTAGGTGGTGCAGTGGATAGAGGACCAGCCCTGAAGTCAGGAGGACCTGAGTTCAAATATGGCCTCAGTCACTTAAAACTTTCTAGCTGGGCAAATCACTTAATCCCAATTGCCTCAGCAATACATACATATATATATATATATATATATATATATCTTCTAAAATTTGATTGGAGGGCATTTCCTGGGTTATTACATGGTTAAATGAATTAATCAAGATCCTATAGGTAGTGCATATCTGAGGCAAGATTCAAGTCCTCCTCTCAAATCTAATTGTCTATTCATAAGGCATCTGGCTGACACATGGAAAGAACATTGGGCAGTCAGAAAGCCTTGAGCCCATATTCAGCCTTAGACACTGTTATGCAAGTAACTAAGAGTATGCAAGGGACCTGGGTAGGTCCCTTATTTTTGGTGACCCCATTTTCCTTGTACATAAAATAATGGTAATAATTCTAGGATTATTGTGAGATTGGAATGAAATAATATTTGTAAACCATTTTGCTAATATTAAAAGGCTTTATAATTCATGATTATTAATCTCTTCTGCTCCTGTAAAAATAAACCAGAAAAAGGAAAAACAAATAAACAGTTGAGCAAAAACATTTTCCAACATGGAAGATTCTTTGAAATGATTATCTCACTTATAGAATATGTAGTTCATTATATCTCTATAATAAGACTGGCAACATTATGAATCATTGGTTCTCTAAAATAATGATTATTCATTGCATTAATCTGAGTTCTTAAGTCATTAAAATGTTTATTTTTGTTGCTATAGTACATACATTTTTCTGGATCTGCTCACTTTAAATCAACTCAAAGTGAAGTTCAAAGATGCCTACTCACCCCTCCATACTTTACCATTTTATAAACTTTTATTTATACCCCCACATTAGGTGATATGAGTTATTCTCTAGTCTCTTCCCTTCATTTCCTTTTTACCCTTCTTATCCTTTCTCATTTTAAGATAAAACATAACAAAAATCATTTCCCAGAACTTTAGGAACAGGTTTAGTTCCCAAAGTCTAATCCAGGACAAAGTCTGATTGCCTTCCCACTGGTCTGAGTTTTGCAAGTTCTTGACCTGGATTTGAATCGCGTCTGTAAAAGCATTGAGTTTTACTAGACTTTTCCTATATACCAACTGGAATTCAATTAGTTCAAAGTGGCCTTGGTAACTTCACTAAAGGCTGGGCTAGATGGTGGAACTGAGTTCCTATTTTGAGCATAATACATTATTCAGGGTCTTCTCACTGAAAAAAAAAAAAAGCAAGGCCACTGTTTAGATTATCTTTATATTTTCTCCTGGATCTGAAATCCAGGATTGGATAGTAGGTCACAAAATATCAGTTGGTACATGTTCCCATTGTAGTACATTGGTCTGAGTCTGGGAGTAATTCAATATGGGTCTGCAGCCTCCTTTTGTGTTAATGGGCAGCCTCTCCCTGGGCACCAGAATACTTCTCTTGCCATGTATTCCTGCACTGATTTTATCCCCAGCATTTGGAGATCTTTGTCTTCCTATGCTGATCTACCCCATGAAAAACTAGACTGGGCAAAAGACATATTGTGACTTTTTTCTGGAATTTTTATTATAGATTTTTTTTGAGATGAGTTGAGAATGAGAATTTAGAGGCATTGCTTCCTTCTGTTCCACCATCTTGACTCCCATACTGCCCTTCATTTTAAACTTTCCTATGACCTCTGTTTATATCACAATTCTTAGGGAATGTTTGTTATAATCCTCTCCCTACCTCCACCCCATTAGGATGAAAATGCTTCATTTTTATTAAATTTATGAGTATGATGTTCTTATTATTTAATTGCATTTTTTTGTGTGTGTTTCTCTTTAGGCCACAGTTTATCTTTTGAAATTTCTACTTAACTCTACTCCTTTTATCAGGAATCTTGGAAGATATCTTTTTTCATTAAAAGTCTATTCTGCAAAATCCTTGTAGTATTAAACTAATTTTTGTGGAAAATCATTCTTGGCTGTCAGCCAAGATATTTTGCCTTTTGTAATATCATGTTTCATGTTCTCTGCCTCTTTATGATAATAGCTACTAAATTTTGTGTTATCTTGACCATCTCTCTTTAACACATGTACACTTTCTTTCTGGATATTTGCAGTTTTTCTTTTATCTAGAAGTCTAGACTCTGTTATTAATGTTTTTTTATGGCATTTCATTTTGAGAATTTTTTTAGGACATGATCAATGAATTCTATTCTAAGAGATCCGTGTAGTTTCCTTTCATGATTTCTTGAAACTATATATCTAAACCTTTTTAAAAAGTTATGGTTTTCAGGAGTAGCTAGGTGGTGAAGTGCATAGAGCACTGATCCTATAGTCAGGAGAACCTGAATTCAAATACAATTCGATACTTACTATCTGTGTGACCCTGGACAAGTCACTTTACACCTATTGTCTCCCAAAAATAAATAAATATTAGTTATAAAAATATATGTTTTTAAAGTAATACAATGATTCTTAAATAATTTCTTCTCAATCTATTTTGTAGATTGGTTTTTTTTTTTTGACATGAGATACCTTGATTTATTTTGAGGGGGTATTTTTCTCATATTTCTCATAGGTATTTTGAAATTCTGTTTTGAGTTTTTGTTTTTCTTGAGCATTATTGGTCTCATAACATATTTTATCTTTTTTTAATCATTGTCTTTTTAAATTTAGTAATATTTTAGTGTTCTGCTCTGGGCAACAGAGCTTGGCTGGCTTAATTGGGAGTTCTGAGTTTTGATGTTGATTCAGGATCCTCTAAAAGGCCACTCTGAATCTGCTTCCCTGAGGGAGGTGTATATCCAGGTGATATACACCAAGTCCTTGCTCTAGATGCAGAGTTACTTGTCTGGGCTGAGGTTGAGTTTAAGATCAGCTTTGGATGGGTCCAGGTTCCTGATTGGCTTGGGATCTGATATTTTCCTATCTAATCCCTTTTAACAAAGAGAGTTTCAAAGTTCAGCCACTGACCACAATCAGGAAAAATTGGTGATTATCTGTGTATATATATATATATATATATATATATATATATATATATGCAAATACCCATATATTTTAAAATATATTAAAATACAAATTAGATACACAATAAGTATACATGACCAAACCGTTATTTTGCTGTACAAAAAGAATCAGACTCTGAAATATTGTACAATTAGCCTGTGAAGGAAATCAAAAATGCAGGTGGGCAAAAATATGGGGATTGGGAATTCAATGTAATGGTTCTTAGTCATCTTCCAGAGTTCTTTTGCTGGGTGTAGCTAGTTCAGTTCATTACTGCTTCATTGGAACTGATTTGGTTCATCTCATTGCTGAGGATGGCCAAGTCCATCAAAATTGATCATCATATAATATTGTTGTTGAAGTATATAATGATCTCTTGGCCCTGCTTAAATACCCATATTTTTAAAAAAAGATACTTTGAACATGATACATTATAAATGTGAAATCTCTGTTGTTCTAAGTCTAGAAAGACACCTCCCTCACTGCATCCTAGGAAATCATATTCTTTCTTCCTCTAAATCTTAGTATTCTCTGTACTTGGAATGCACCTATAGTTCAATACCTTGGCAAATAGAAAATGCTCAATTAATATTTGTTGAATTGAATTGAATTGAACTGAAATGATCTGGATTATTTATTAAGAATATCCCCCTTAAAGTTTTAAAGGAATCTAACTTTTAGCAACGAATTTCAACAGATAAACATCTAAGCATGTGAACTGTGCCTTAAAACATTACTAGGAGAATAAGTCCATGAAGTAAGCTAGAACTGAACATTTTTCTGAGTGTTCCATGACAAGTGTGAAGCGTGCTATTGCTAATTTACCTGAAAAAAAAATGGACTGAAAAAGCTGGCTAGCAAATCATAAGTTGAAGGGGAGAATAAGCACATTAAGAAGCAAAATATTGTTTTTTTTTCCTTTTAGTGCTCTGAGTTATTTTCCTTTTATTTTTATGTTTTCCCATTTCTCTATTGATTTTAATTAATCTCACACTAGAATCATAAGCCCTGTGAACTCAGAGAATTTTTTTAATTTAAATAAATAAAAAGAGCCTACAAGTTTTTCCCAGATTGCCTGGCTTTAATAATAAATTACTGTTTTCCAGCAGGATCATATGCAGAACTCTGATTTTGTTTCTTCCTCTGTTCATATCCTGATAATTGAGGCTGAATTCCCTTGTCTTTAATATGCCATATATTCTCCACCTGGCAAAGGACTCAGACAGATACAGATAAATACCCCGTAGACATACAGACAGAGAAACTGCTGTAATTGCTTTCATAATGACTCTCAGACATCAAAGGAAGGCAAATAATGGTATTTAACACTGTTTCCATTCTTTAGCTGAAATGTAATTTTATAGAGTTATTGTCAGGCAGTACAGTGAACGTACAAGTACAACTGTCATATTCTGCTCATATTAATTAGCTGCCCATGAGAGGTCCAGGCTCGTAATGGCAAAGTTCTCCTCATTTCAGATGGTCTGATATTCAGACAGAACCATACGTACAATAGCTTGATTAACATAGTTGCTTAGATCAGGTTTTCCCTGGGAGTGTGTCAATTGGCATTTTGAAGAATCAATTAATTAGCACTCCAAATAATCCATTCTTGGGTTAATGAAAGTGTTTTGTACAGCTGCAAAAAGGAAAAAAAAATCTTACTTGAAGAAAAATTAAACCCTTCCAAAATGGCAAGAAAAAATTTAACATTTGGGAAGGTATGTTGCCCATTTCAACATTCCAGTGAAAGCCTGTAAAAACAAGGCCATATAATTTACATATGTAGTTTAACCACAAACTGTTGTTTTTTGACTTAGATTGGTAAAGGGGTGTCTTATATTAGGTTATGGAAATGTATAACTTTTATTTACCATTTTAGCTTATGAGAGTAGTGGATAGAAGGTCTTGTTATAAAGCTGTTTGTTCAAGGCTTGTTAGTAATATATACCATCTGTGTGACTTTAGGAAAGTCATGGAGCAGACTAAGTACTCTAAGCAACTGAACTTTGTGAAACTAAAAATTGTAGTTGCCAGTTTCTGACTGTGGAATTTCAATGATGATAATTCTCTTTAATATTTGATTTTCACATGTGAGAGTTACAAATGGAAGATATAAATGTATTTTAATATTACATTAAAGATGTAATACATTTAAAAAATGGATTCAGTTTCTAACAGAGTAGAATAGTGATATTTGCAAACCCTTCCAATAGATGCAATAATTCTTATCCCCAAAAGAAGTTTTTACAGGGAACTACTAATCATTTCTTTGTCTTTTTTCACATGAGATCCATTTTGTATATGAAATTATGGCAGATTGTAAGCTCTCTTTGAATTCCAAAGTATCTTGCAACTTTATAAAACCATAAGCAGGTTGGTAAAATAATGGATAAAGCACTGGGAGAGTCAAGAAGAATTGAGTTAAAATCTGGCCTTGCTTGTTAGTTGTGTGATACTGAACAAATCATTTAACTTCTATCTGCCTCACTTTTCTTAACTTTATGTAAAATGAGGATAACAGTAGCACTTCTCTTGTATGGTTATTGTAAGGATTAATAAATAAAAATCTTAGCACAATATCTGGCCTATAGTAGGTACTATATAAATGTTTACTTTTTTTCTTTCTTTCCCTTTCCTTTTCCATTAAAACAGTGTTTCTCAAGTGAGCCTTCTCCTTTATTTAACAGTGTGAGCACAAATTGAGTATTTTTATACAAATCTTTCCTTTTATGAATTTCACTAAATCAAACCAAAATAAAATTTTGTTCTTTTTTTCTTCATAATTCTGTGGCATTAAAATAGAAAATAAATTTGATATCATTAAATCAGGTTTTCTTAGAGGTTGGATCCAACTCTAACCTGCTTGTGAGAACCCATGGTGAAATTTCAAATGTAAAGCCAAGCTGTACACCAGCAGGTTAATGCAGCTGGACCAACTCAAAGATATCCACAGGTCATTCAGGAATATGGGCAATAAAGCTATGGAACTTATGGAAAGCCTACCGATGTCAACTCTATATAGGTTCAGATAACTGCAGCGTGTAATACACTGTATATGCAACCTCTTATGGATGGCTTTCAACAGGTTATATATTCTATACCAACTGTACCTGAGGTTTAGAATAACTACAGTTATCCACAGGTGCCAGTCACCATGCCTTCATCCTATCCTTCAATCAGCTATTTTTTCCTACCCAGTTGACTAGTTATGATCAGAGAAGTTATTGCTTGCACAATACCAAAGGGCAGCAGAACAGGTATGAACAATAGAATAACTATTGTCAATAGCAAAGCTATCGGCAAGTAGCCCCCCACTAGTTATTCCCCCACACACAATTGTATCCTACAAACAGGTTCTAAGTTAATGTAGAAACAAAGAAGCACCTACAAGCAGCAGATATATTCTGGTGGGGAGGCACATCAATAGCATGGGTATATATGAGTAAGATTTTATAGATTTTGTTGGACCTGAAGAAAACCAAAGTATGAGTGTTTCTGATAATTGGGTCAAGGGAAGAGGGAGATTTGATCGTGAAGGGATGAGTAAAGGTGTGCAGGGAGAGGAGGATGAAGATATGATGGAATAGATGCTGGAGAGTGAGGTGGCTTCAATAAGCCTGGTGGACTTATGAAAAAAGAACCACACCTAAACAGATCCACCTGTAGATCCCGATGAAGGTTCAGAAAATAGTGCACTTTATTCCATGAAAATATGTTTGTTGATGAACTAGAAGCCTTTTTCAAACTAGATAGTCAAGATGAACAAAAAGACTGGGAAATTGATAATAAACATTTGTCTAGACAAGGAAACTAGGAAACCAAAAGGAGATGTCACAGTATCCTGTGATGACTCAGCTAATGCAAAAACTACAGTAGAATTGTTTGATAGGAGAGACTTCCAAGGTAGCAAATTCAAACTGTCTTTCATGTGATGTGGCAAGCTTTCCTTCAAAGGCAAAGGATTGCTTCCAACTATCCAAGGAAGTCTTAAAGGGCAGAGGGGACTAGGAAGTCCCATAAGTAAAATGGGAGATAGAAGAGGAAATGGGAAGTTTTCCATCAACAAGATCCAGGAGATTCTGAGGAACCCCCTCTGGAAAAAGAAATTACCAGCACAGAAAGGGTAATGGCAATGTACTAATCTAGGCTATGGAAACTAGAATTTTGCCTTGATTAATGTTTTGTTGATTGTCTAAACTTAAGAAAGTATTAATGTATATTAAATATCAAAACAGACTAAAACAGATCTTTTTATTTATTTATTTTTTGCTGAGGCAATTGGGGTCAAATGAGTTATCTAGGGTAACATAGCTAGGAAGTGTTAAGTATCTGAGGCCAAATTTGAACTCAGGTCCTCCTGGCTTCAGGGATGTCACTCTATCCACTGCAGTATCTAGTTGCCCCAAAACACCTTTTAAAAAATAATCTTAAAAATGTTTTCTTCGTCTTTTCTTCTCACTTGTATTCTATTTTTCTCACTCTTCTTTTCTTCATCTTCTTTCTTCTTCTTCTCCTCTTTTTCCTTCTCCTCCTCTTTCTCCTCTTCCTCCTCCTCCTCTTTCTCCTCCTTCTCTTTTTCCTCTTCCGTCTCCTTTTTCTCCTCTTCTTTTCCTTTTCCTCCTCCTCTTCCTCCTCTTCTTCCTCCTCCTGCTTCTCCTCTCCCTCCTCCTCCTCAACCTTCTTCTTCATTTTTTTCTTATAATAAATAAGAAAATTGGTTGAGATATGAATAAATAAATGATTTTTATTAGCTAGTAACATGAGGTCATAGTTTATTAACTTAGCATTTGAATGATAAAGCATTTCAAACTTGAAAATTTTATTCTACAATAAAGATAACACATTTTTAAAAGTAAAAGAAGAAATCATTTTTATTGATATACATAGCTCATGTAATTCTAAGATGAAATATCCTCTAAATTTATAATATGCATTTGAAATCTCTAATTATAGTCTTCAACATCAATTCATTCCATTGAAAAGATCTTGGGTTTGCTATACGTTGTAAACTATACACTACATCTTAAATCTTCCATTTTCTTTGGAATGATACACTTTGGGAGAACATCTTTCTTTTGTACTGATTCTAGTGAGTGATAGTAAAGTTTTCATATAGTCTATTACTTATATATTTTTTAGAGTCTTTCAAAAATGCAAAATGGTCAAATTTCATTGTCATTGCTTGTTATGGATGTAAGCCAGAAATGAGATCTCTTCCTTATTCCACTAATCAGCGTCCACCATATCTGCATGCTCATTTTCTGATCGCTGATGAGGCGACAAGGTCATTGGACGTACAAGTGCTGATTTAAAAACAGACATGAGAGTAAGATCGAGGTTAGTTGGGTCTATCAGAGCTGTCAATCAATTAATGAAAATTATTGAGCAAGGACACTGTGGGGGAAGTGAACAGAAGGAATGAAAATGACCATGGAGACACAACATAGGGAAAACGACAGAACTGACTAAATGTGCTCACGTGAGTGCTAAAAACAGACATGCTCGCATCACAAGTGAAAGACAGCTCTGAGAAACAGTGACTGGAATATGTTGGCGCCCACAGGCTCACAGGCTGACAGCTCTTGCCTTTTGCCCAAAGGTACACCACTGAACACTGCAATTTCTGAGTCAACAGAGAGAGAAGCAGAATGCATGCAGAATATTTTATTAAGATGCTTGTGACCTGGCACAAAGTTTTCAGGTGTTTTAAAGATGCAATTGTCTAGGCTAAAGTTTGGAGTAAATAAAGGCCAAGAGTCCAATATTCCAAATTAGTCAAGAGGAAAATGTTATATTTTTACCTGGAAAGTAATGGCAGATATGAATAAGAAAATAGGACAATACTAAGGGAGCCCACAAAAGCACACTTAGAAGCTACTCTATCACCTTGGTACACCAAGTACTGGCACAAGACAAGAGTATACTGTTTATCAGTACAAAAAAGAAATAATTTATAAATTGATCCATAGAGCTGGCAGGGGAGGGAGAAGAAGAGAAAATTTTTATATTGCAAAAAATGAGTAGAGAAAAATGCCAATATGTTTGTGTGAATGAAAGATAGTGAGGGAGAAAAATGAAAAGACAGTGAAGTCAGAAGCAGGGAGATACTGACACCAAATCTCTGCAAAGCGTTCAAAATTCTCCAGCTGCCACGCTTTTAATTTGCTACCATTCTAATTAAAATGCAAATTAAATTTATAATTAGCATCAGCGCTTTCTAAAGAAACCTCCTTGTGTGCAGCACAAACATATGGGACGATGCTATAGTGTAAAGTTTGTAAAACAGAAGTATCGGATCAAATGGGAGGATGGACATTTTTACTGGAAATAAGTTTGGGGGTTGGAATGTAGCACAGGGGAATCAAGCTTGCTTGGCTTAATCGACTTGAGGTGGATGTTCTTAAGGGAAGTGGCCAAGTATCTGTCCTGTTGTGACCAAAAGACTGCTGAATATGAAAGATCTATCTGGGAGTTACTTCTTGTTGAATCAGGTGTCAAGGGTCATCCTGCATGTCATCGGTATTGTATAGATGATGCCAGAAAGGCAAAAGGGGTCAGAGCTTCTAATCAAAAAGTCTATGGCCAAAATTAACCGCTGCTTGCTTCCAGATAATTAATTTAGAAATTGATGGGAAACAAAGTACTAAAATGACATCATGATTTGCACATGTATCACATTTTAAAGGTAAGCTGGTTACCTAGTGGTACTCACAACAGAGTGTGGGTCAGGGTCAAAGAAAGGAGAGCTAGCCAAATGCTGAGTTTTGGGAGTACAGAGTTTACCAAATACTATAAATGCAGCAAATTACTGATTTCTTCATCACAACACCTTTCAAAACATGGAGCTTTGTGACACCTGCCTTAGCATCGCAGTTGTGTCTGTTGAGGCACACATTGTAAAAGCAGCCTGGATACCAGTGCTTCCATCTGCAGGTAGCATACATGAAAAAGGCTTGATGACAACGACTATGGGACAAAAGTGCCTTTCATTTTCATGGTATTTTGTTGAAGGGGCAGTTTTATGCATTAAAAAAATAACATCTGTGATCTACAGTATAATAATTGCTTTACTTTCTAGTTCAGAACCATGCCCAGATCCAAGTGCTTTTAATATTCCAGGGATTCTGCTTTATCTATTAACCAGACTCTTCATCAGATATTTTAAAATTTGAATGTAACAGGAATGAATATTTCATGGATGTGTGTTAAGCTGTTATTAAACTATAATGTAAGGCAGGATTGTCGGAATATTTTTAGAAGTCAAAAAGTCAATTAAAATGATAAGCCTGTAATATCACTATTATGGAACAGTACCAAAATTCATTTCATATGCATGGAAGGTTTTCAACTACCTTGCATTTGGGTGTGAAGAAGAACTGTTACATATTCAGAGGACTGTGTACTTCAATTTCATTAGTAACACTTAGGTTCAATTTTAGGCAGAGATTAAATGCAAAGTGATGGTGGAAAAAAATTTACCTGACTTGCATTTTTTTAATGTAGTATAACAAAGACAACATCACTATATTTTAAAGGGAATGGACTTTACATAAAGGTAGTATTGTCACCTTGAAAGAAAATTTATTCCTTGTAAAGTAAGGATGTCTGCAAAGCTAACACAACTTTTCTTTCTTTTTTTTTGCATAATCATAATTTGGTATGTATAGAAGATTAAGGCATATTTGAAAATAAGATTGGAGTAAATAAAAGTATCACATTAACAAATTGTTTATAAAAATAATTTATTACATTAGAAGATGAATTTTAAAATAATTTTCCTTTCTCTAAGAATGCAGCTTATTTTATTACATTGTCACTTGTCAAAAATAAGTTTGAAGTATGGAGTGTTTTTTTTTCTTTTCCTTAGGAAGGCAAATGAAATTGTAAAAAACAAAATTGGTTTATTTCTTCTCCAAAATGCAATGTAAGCAAAAGGAAGTACTTGGATCATTTACCAAATTAAGTAAGATGATTTCTTTCTGTAACCTTTGCTTTGTCAAAAAATGAAGTTTTAAAAGTTGATCATGATGACAGACTTGACCAGACCCAATTAATCAAGACTTTGGCAAAGAAAGAAAGAAAAAAAAAACATAGATTGACCAATATTATGATGAAAATTATCTTCTGATTCACACCAGATAGAAGTTCCCTATTTTTTCATAGTGTCAGTATCCACATTGGAATGCAGCAGCCTAAATAGGTCTTCTGTGCACTGGACAAAAGCCTGAACACTATGACATAAAAGCATTGCTTTGTTTCACTTTTAATTGTTGTCCTTCTCTTATTCAGAATATGAATTCACCTTTGTCGTAGTTTCATGAACCGCTGGGTAATCAAAATTATTATGCTGCCACCTGTTGTCTGTTAATTATTCTGAGGAGGTACTCATAAATCATAACACCGGACAATCAATCAGACTGTCAGGGTCCAGGTCAAAGGGCATGCATGGAAAGTTATAGGTCACCCACCGGGTGTGAAAGATCAGGGTTTTAGAGCATCACTCATTGTCAAAGAATGTTGAGAGAAGTGCCATCCAAACAAAGACAAACTAAAGTACAGAAGAATTCAGGCCTGAGGATAGGCTTTGGCCTCTTCAACAAAGGGAATCAAATTGACATGTCATTACATTGCAGATCTGACACTCAGCAAGATTGTCTCCCAATGGCGTAACTCAGACACTTTGTGTGGAAACCAGGGTTCCTTTTGGAATGTTCTACAAGGCTATGGATTTGGAACATAAAGTCAGCTCGCTGCATTCATCAAGAAAAGCACAATATGTCACTCCGCAGTTGATAGCAAGGGTGATTTGGAATGTCTTATTTCCTAAATTAATTTGGTTTCAAGGATACATTTTCTTAGTAGTGTGAGAAGAACATGAACTGCATTAAACATCTCTCAACTCATTCATAGTGAGGCTCCTATATCTGAAATAATATAATCATGCTGAAGCAAGCATGTATTGATGGAAATCACTGATTTAAAACCTGGCTAGGGGTAAATTATTTCTGATGTTGTAAAAGCATCTTTAGTATAAAACATAATAAAATATAATAAGTAGAAGGCTGTGGGAGCCAAAACTAATGCTCCAGTTGTGAGATGTACTTACTGCTTGCTGCCCTGCTGTTTGAATTAACTTGCTATTAGAATGATCTATAAAATTTACTGTTAATGGCCTGGAAGCTGTAAAAAAATAGTTGTTCTAATTTGTTATTTTCTAGTTGTTGAATTCAAAGGATTTGGTTGTTTCTGGGGAACAATCATGGAAATAATTTTGCTGAACACAATCAATAGAGTTACTCTGATCCTACCTTTTGTCAACTCTGATTTCTAATTATATAGACTTTTTCTAGATTACATGCCATGACTTTGGGAATAGAGATATATTTTCACAAGAATTGGCAGCAGATGTCTTATTTTTTAGAGAATCTTCTAAAATTTTTCATGTGACTTGTGGATCCTAGAACCAGAAAGAGCTTAAAGAGATGATATTCTAGCTACCTGATTTTAGCAGATAAAATGTGTCATCATATTCTACATATTTGGCAGTTGAAGTCTTACACTGATGATATTCTTTAGCCCCTAAGGTCACATAAAGGATTGTGGGCAGAATCAATCCAGTAGTAGTAATGGTATCAGGAAGAGGATGAGGAAGAGGAAAAGGAAAATTAAGAGGAGGAAGAAAAGGACATGGGCAAAGAAAAATAAAGCAAGAGGAAAACAATTATATAAGTTAATTTCTTCAAAAGTTCTGTGATCTTAGTGATGTGAGTAACTTATCTACATCTTTTTCTATCTCATTCCTTTTCACAATCTCCCATAGATCCTTATGGAGAAACTACCCAATATGCCATGGGTCTTCCTTTAGGGATTATTATACTTCATGGAAACCAGGGTAGCTTTTGACTATGGCAACTCATAAAACAAAGAAAAAAATGCTCTCACTTCAGCGTGAGTGGCTGACTTCTACTTCAGTAGGGACAATGGTTAGTGGCAGAAAAGGACTGTGGATTCCAGCAACACATTTATATAGCACTTTAGAGTTGCAAAATGTTTTCTTCAAAACAACCTTATGAGGTATTAAAAAAAACTTTCATCACTCACAAATGAGTTTTAAATACAGATTACATATTCTTTATTTGAGAAAGAAAAAAAATTCTGTAATGGCTTAATGGAATTTTATTATGCAAGTATCATTTCCATTTTATAGATGATATAGGAGACTCAGAGAGATCATGAGGTGTAGTCAGGGTTATATTTCAATACTATATACAATTTAGGAGAAGCCTTTGTTAGATAAAAGTAACAATGTTTTAATAATATATTTTGATAAGGCTTCCATGTGGCTCATTGTGCTCAGTGCACTTCCACTTAGAACAGTGCCTGACACAGAATAAATGCTTAATAAGCACTTTACCCAATTTAAACTATTTGCATATAGAAAATTTCATGTCAAAATTACTGACTAGTCTAGAAGAGACCTCATTCTAGATTTGTGGTGGAAACCTGAATCAATTAAAATATGGAAGCTTGACCAAGAGTTACATAAGTATTCAAACATATTTGTGAAAAAAAAAATTTATGTACATACAAACAAATCACTTTCCTCTTGAACTGGATGTCTGATTCATCCCAGCCAAGCCTTAAAATCAATACAAATTTGCTTCAAACTGATTATATTATTGTAAATATGAAGGGTATACTATCTATTGGATACAATGAAATGCTATTAGGTGCTGTGGATACGAACCCCAACTCTGAATTTAGCTTACTCAATAACCTTTCTAGACTTACAGGAAAAGGACAAGGTTGCATTAAAGGTTTCCTCTAAGACTGTAATTCTTTGATTCTACAGAGGAAAAGTATAGTATGACTTTTCATATTTACTCAAATAAATTCAGATTATACAGAAGATCATAGATTTAGATCTGGAAAGGACCCTCAAAGTCATTGAGGCCAACATTTTTTTTTAACAGATGAGAAAACTGAGACCCAGAGAGATTTAATGACTTACTGAGAGTCGTAGTAACTAATAAGTTTTTGAAGACAGAATTTAAATCCACATTTGTAATTACAAGTAGAAAAAAAAACTAATTCCTAGAGTTTCTTAATGTTTCTTTGTTTCATAAATGGCTTTGAGTTTGTTGAAGTCTGTGGATCCCTTTTAATAATGATATTTTAAAATATATAACACAAAAACCAAAAAAATGCAAAAGAAATGAATTAAATTGAATTAAAGTTTATCTATCTATCTATCTATATCTATCTATCTATCTATTTTTAAATCTGGTTCACAGACTTTAGGTTAAGAACTCCTAAATGATGCTTTATTATAATATAATACAATACAATAGTATTATAAAGTACTTAGTGTGCTAGTTACATATTAGAGCCTAAAAATAACTTCTTTTAGTTTCAGAGGAATCTTGCCAAGTGTCAGTTTAACTTAGATTCCTGGAAGACATACCTCAGTGTTGATAGTAACATCAGTGGTAAAATACTCAATTAGAAATGGGGGCCACTAACCAGTACATAAGGATCCCTACAAGTCATCTGCTGACTTAGTTTTAATATGTATTATTGTCTATGTTTCATCACATTTTTAAGTTTGTTATTTCCTCCCAATTACATTTTAATCTGGGTCTCTCTAAACTTAGGTTTTGGGCCATACACATTTTGCTGTGTTTTTGACACCTCTGATTTTATAACACTTTTACAGCAACTTGTTATTTCTTACTCAAAACAGACTTGTGAGTTAAATTCTATCACTATTATCATTTCTGTTTTACAGATGAGGAGACCAAAGTATAAATAAGCCAAAGAAAATGATAAAAGTAACAAATTTTATGTCAGAAACAGGATTAAAACCCAGAATACACCTGATTCTAAGTTTAAATAGCACATCATTTCTCAATGTAACTATTCAGCATTATTTTGTTGAGGATAACTTCTATGCATATAATGCATATAATAAGATATTAGTTTGCATATAACAAAAAGTCAGTTAGAAATATTATGAAAGAACTGCTATTTTTCTGTGAGGCCATTAAAATTTATTTGAAACTGATTTATGAATGATACAAAGTATCCTAAACAAATTTTGGATAAAGAGGAAAAATACAACTGGATTTTTTTGTTGTTGTTTTGTGAAAATTACAATTTGAATTATTTTCACTTTTTTTAGTGTTTATAGGGATTCACTGAGAACATATTAACCCCAAGAAGCATTAATTATTCCCTTCAGGAAATTATATAAATTACAAAGAGAATTTATAATCAGAAAACATGGGTTTAAATCCTCACTTTGACACTAAATGTCTAAAAGTGGCAAAGTCAGTGAGTCTCTGAGTCTTATTTATTAAATGGGAAAAATACTATTTGGATGACCTATGTCAAAATCTGTTATAAGGAAAGCATTTCATAATCCTTCAAGTCTATTTAATAGCTAGTCACTATAAAATAATTTACTAGGAGAGTAGTCCCACTAAAATTAGAGAAAATTTGATGTACATACATTATTTAATAACTTATATAATATTTATTATGACCCATATAATATTCCATACATATTGATTTCATTTTCAAGATTTTTATCAAAGTCTTCTCAGAATATCTCTGCCTTCCCATTCTTTGATTCATAAGTGAGAAGTTCGAATCCTATCTTTGACATTTACACTTTATGTACCTTTGGACAGTTTTCAATATATTTGAACTTTAGCTTTCTCACCTTCAAAATGAGGGATCTCATGTTCTATATTCCTATGAATAGACACCATCATACACTATAAACATTTCTGCTAAACTAATGTAAATTAGTTACTACAAATACAGAGAGAATAAAGAGCCTAGGGGAAATACTTTAGCCAAAAACTGATCTTCCTGCTAAATAAAGAGATGTGGTAGCCCAGGTTGATACTAAGAATATGAATTTATATGAAAATATTATAAAATATGATGCTAAAACTTATGAGAAGTAATGAGTAAAAATTAAGTTTATACAAAGTTTGATGAGATCAAACTATGGCAGATCATCCAAAGAATATTTAAGAATGAAATTAGAAAGATAATATACAATAAGAAAAAAAATGACCAAGCAAACTAGAAAAAATAAATCAATATACCCCAAATAAATTCTTTCCTTCATTAGTAAAGTCACAACATTGAGATTCTAAATTCATATTCCTTAAATGAGAAGAACGTCCATATGATTTTTCTACTTAACTGAGAGCTAGAATATCTGAAAGCTATAACTATCAAAATATCTTTGTAAAATGACCCTCTAATTATTAGTATCAGATGTATAAAAGAGGGACACATTACAACTCTGCAGCTGTCAGTGGCTGTACTAAGCACAAGGTACAAATTGAGGATGTTGAGATTTTATGTTATTCCGTTGTTTTTATTTGTGTTTAATGTATGACCTCCTTTGGGGTTTTCTTGGTTAAAACACTATTGGTTTGTCATTTTCTTCTCCAACTCACTTTACAGTTGAAGAGACTGAGGCAAATAGGGTTAATTGACTTGTCCAAGGTCACATTGCCTTTTGAACTCAGGATGATGAGTCTTCCTGATTTCAGATCTAGCATTCTATCCACTGCATCACCTTAGTTACCTTAGCTGATGTTCTTGTAGATGTTTTTATTTGTGGATAACATTGTATAGAACAGTGCAAATCTGGTGAACTAGATACGTAATTACTCAAAAAAGAGGTTAGTTTAACCATCCATACAAGAAAAAAACAGATAGATAAAGAATATCCATTGTTTGAATTATTCCATGTGATTGGATTGACAATTCTAAAGCTGGTCCATTAGTGTGTGTGTGTGTGTGTGTGTGTGTCTGTGTTCATATGCATGAATATATGTATATGCATACACTATTAAAGCTTAAAGTTTAAAACTGCACTAAAGCTTTTGTATAGCACACACACACACACATCTTTGTCAGCTACTTCAGAATACAAATGAAATAGGTTCCAAATTTAAGGAGAGTAGGAGAACAGAGATTCTGAAACATTGCACAGAGTTTTGGATGCTATCAAGTTTCTCCCTTGAAGACTCATATCTGAAATAACAATGCTCCTCTGACAATGCTATGGTAGTGAAATAGTGAATGTTAATGTATCTAAAGAATTAAACCAATAGATCACCTAAAAAAACGTAGAAGTTCTTTCTCTCTAATTAATGGTATGCAAGAAGAATAGTATGTTACTAATAAGATTTTTAATAGAGAAAGCTATGCAAATTATATGACAGAAAACAATGACTTTTAAAAGAAGAAGTCAGATATATAGATGAAAGAAGGGAGAGAAAACACATAGCTTACACACTTCATTCATACCCATACAATATTAAGAAAGATAAAGGAATAATTCTAACATGTTGAGCAGAAATTTTATGGAGAATGAAAGAGGATATATAAATTGACTTAAATGGGATATATTTTGTACCATTGGTATTGTTACCCATTATCAAGAGAGAGTACAATAATTGAAGCATCATAGTACCATCATCATCATGATACCATAATTGCTACTAATAACAGGTTTATATACATGATTTAAAGTCAGAAAATATTTTGACATTTTGTATCTAAGGTTTTGAGTTAACCAGGACTACAATGGCAGTCAAAATTGTAACCTCAAAGGCTAAGGCAATATAATTTGGACTAATAAAATTACTAATTTTAGAATAAGGTAGATAGATAATACTTTCACTGTATTCTACTAAGGCTATTTCTGAAGTTTAATTCTGGGTTTAATTC
Source organism: Sarcophilus harrisii (assembly GCF_902635505.1). NCBI lineage: Eukaryota > Metazoa > Chordata > Mammalia > Dasyuromorphia > Dasyuridae > Sarcophilus > Sarcophilus harrisii. Next base: position 535,829,302 of record NC_045427.1, on the reverse strand, counting down.
TGGGTACTGAATTTTTTTGACTCTATGTTCTGTGCTCCATTACACCTTATGTAAGGTTCCCTACGATGTTATTTTACATCTAAATATGTGTGATAATATATTTGGCACTTATTATTACTTAGAAAGATTAAATGACAAAAGCAGTTAATTAAGTTTTACAAATATAGTATGCCATGCAAAGTTCAGAAGAAAGGAATCCTAAAATAATGTAACTTTTAGAGGGGATAAGGATTTTTAGACCTCGTCTAGTCTGCTCTTCACATTTTATAAAAGATGAAATGAATACCCTGGAAAATTAATTGATTTAAATTGAGACACTATAAGAAAGTTATAATTAAATATAATCCATGAGTCATTTTAGGTCCATTCTCTGATTTTCCTTAGAATATGCTTAAATACTTTTAAGATTAGGTGTGTGTTAAGAGGGAAAGGATGAGCAAATGAAAAATACAATTTTCCTTTGTAACTTATGTTTGTTACTGATTTAAATTACAATAAGTTAAAATTGTAATAAATGAGAATGTCATATTTTTAAAATATTGTTATCATAAAAGTTTATTATGAACATAGTTCAAAATAAGCATGCAACATATAAAAATAAAAATTTGTTCATAAGGCAAAATAGTGGCATGAGTATTCATTTTACCAAAAAAAGTTATCATAAACTTTCTTTAAGATATTACCTCCTCCTAATAATTTGAAATATGATTTGATAGATCAAAAAATCAATATACACTCAAATTTAGGGACTGCAATATTTTATGTAAAGTGAAGTATGTCATTGGTGACTTATTTTGTCAACTTTTGTTATCGCACTGATAATCACATCTATTCTGTGATTGTATGCCCCTTGGACTTATATCATTCACAGATAATAATAAATTTTGGAAATTGGCTAAATGCCAGATACCATTTTGTATGTTGTATTAAGCTACTACAGCTTAACAAGAAATGTTCAGCAGGTGTTACTCTGAGGCATGATTGGAAAGCACCAAGAATATATTCAAGATAAGTTTTCTTTAGTTTTTCAACTTGTAAGAATCAAATGAATATTTCCCTAGGACCAATGAATTTGTTGCACTTTTAGCCTAAAATGTTGAAAAATTTAAACTACTTTTTTATCTCTTGATAGATGTAGGAGGTTACCTGTTTTTAAAATATTATCTATAATTTTCTATAAGAAAACCATAGGTGCTTAATTTCCTACTTTGTGTTTTATTATAATTCATAGAGATTCTTTTAGTCTTATAGAGCTAAGGATAGAAATCATGACTTAAACCTGATCTTAGTCTAAAAGGACTACTATTCTAATTATGAAAATGAATCTATCCTACAGAGAGGTAATGTGCTAAGGATAAAGAATGAATATGATTATGATTTTGATTGCAACTTGTGAAGGTGTCTCTAAGGTTATCTAATATCATACTGGTCTGTCAGGTTTATTTTGTTGAACGTAAATATTTTAGAATAATATTTTAGTGAATGAGATTACCTTCAATTATCATTAAGGATTTCAAATTTGCATTCTTTTAATGTAACAAATGATGTAACAAATTCTGTACACAAAATATAAATACAACATGGTTTTGGGAGGAGAGTATTTTCATCTGGGTACATCAGAAAAGGCTTCATGTCCAAGGATGGCCTAAGGTTGTCTTATAGGAAGAAATAAAGTTTGAGGTGAAGATTAGGAGAGAATTCATTCCAATCATGTAGGATGGCAATACAGAAAGGCACAAAAACTGGAGAGGGAGTATTATGTATGAGAAAATGAGAGAATAGCTTGGTGAAATCACAAAAAGTCCAATAGGACTAAAGAGGGTACATGGGAATCATTATAAAAATGTTTTGGAAAAAAATTTTCTAAAAAATTATAATATTTTATTTTTCCAATAGTATGTCAAAACAATTTTTAACATTAATTTTATAAGATTTAGAGTCCCAGATTTTTCTCCTTTCCTCTTCCTAAAATGGTAGGCAATTTGATATAGGATATATATGCAATTATGTAAATCATATTTCCATATTAGTCACAGTTGTAAAAGAAGAAACAAATTCAGAGGAAAAAAGTGAAAAAAAGAAAAAATATGCTTCAGTCTACATTCAGAATTCATCAATTCTTGATCTCGATCTTAACAAGATTTTATTTTAGATCATTCCTGAGACGAGCTAAGTCATTCATAGTTGGTCATCATACAATGTTTCTGATGCTAGTTAGAATGTTTTACTGGTTCTATTCATTTAACTTTTCATAAGTTTGTACAAGTCTTTCCAGGTTTTTCTGAAACCTTGACTGCTCATTATCTCTTATTGCACAATAGCATTTCATTATATTCATATATTACATCTTATTCAGCCATTCCCTAACTGATGAACATCCCCTCAATTTCTAATACCATAATTTGCCACCTCAAAAAGTGTTTCTATAAACATTTTTGCACAAGTAGACCATTTCATGGTCGTTTTCATGATTTCTTTGGGATACAAGTGTAATAGTGGTATTGCTAGATCAAAGGGAAACACAATTTGGTTGCCCTTTGGACTTAGTTCCAAATTGCTCTCTATCTAGAATGATTGGATCAGTTCACAAATTCACCAACAGTGGATTAGCATCCTAATTTTCCCACATCCTCGCCAACATTTATCATTTTTCATTTTTGTCATATTAACTAATCTGATAGGTGTGAGGTGCTGCTTTGGAGTTGTTTTAATTTACATTTCTCTAATCAAAAGTGATTTAGAGCACATCTTCATATGTCTATAGGTAGTTTAAGTTTCGCCATCTAAAATACTGGTTGATATACTTTAACCATTTATCAAATGGGGAATGACTTCATATAATTTTGACTCAGTTCTCTATGTATTTGGGAAATGAGGCCTTTATCAGAGAAACTTGCTGTAAAGATTAATTTCCAACTTTCTGCTTTCCATCTAATCATTATTGCATTGATTTTGTTTTATTTATTTTATTTTATTCCTTGCTCTCTTGATTTGCTTATGGATCACCATTTATGTCTAAATCATGTACCTCATTTGATTATATCTTAGTACAGAGTGTGAGTTATTGGTCTACACCTAGTTTGTACTCTATTGTTTTCCAGTATTTCCAGAAATTTTTGTCAAATAGTGAGTTCTTAGGCCAGAAACTCAGGTCTTTGACTTTATCAAACAGATACATTAGACCTGGCCATTAAAACATCATTTGCAACTTTGGAGAAAATTCAGTTCAGTGTAATAACAGAAACCAGATTCAAAGGACTTGGAGAGTAAGAAGAAAGGCTAACAGCAAGGATAGATAGCTTTTTCAAGGAGTTTCTATGAAACAGAAAGAATGAGTGTAAAATGATTGCATGAAGAATGGTAGGGCCTGGTTAACTTTTTTTTTTTAAGGCTGTGGGAAACTTGGAAACAAATGCAAGAAGCAGTGAAAAAAAGTTGATAGGGAGAGGTTGAAGATTTGGGAAAGGGAATGACTATGAATGCAATCTAATTGAAAAGATGATTTTATTACTATAAGGAATTCCCAGGTGAGAGGATTTTTTTTTTCAACAAAAAAGGAAGGTACTTTATTTGCAGTTTATAGCTTCAAAAAGTGTGTGGATCGCAAAGAGATTAGTTAACTTTCCCAGTGAGTCACATAGTAAATACTTGTTAACTGAAAGTGTGTACCAAAGGGGGAAAAAGAAAAAAAAAAACTTGAGATCTTCCTGGTTTTTAAGTGAGTTCTTTATGCATTAATGGTGATAGCAAACTCAAATAGAAATAGATCTTTATTGAATTAGAAAACCACAAATTAATATTATCTATGTTGTATTTTAAATTACTTTATTAAACATTTTCCAATTACATTTTAATCTGGTTGCAATTACATATAGAATTTTTAGGGATGCATTCAGTCCATAGGCCATGAGTCTAATAACTCTGCATTACACCATGCTGTCAAATAAATGGAAGCCATTATTTTCAACCAAAAGAGGCATGCAAAGTAAAACAAACATAACAAAAATCTCATAAAGGATTTTCCTTTACCAATGTTTTTGATCAAGTTAGTCTGAATTCAACAATATCTAATATCTCATTCCTTCATATAAACAACATAATATATGCATTATCTTTTTCGGGATCTGACTCTAAAAATTATGAAATTGGAAAATTTCATAGGTTTCTTTTCCTTTCTATTACCTAATAACTTCACAGTCCCCACCCCATCTTCACCCAGATTTACCCAAAAGATATTATTCAAGCCTATTCTCCACAAGCAATCTGAATTTCTGTCCTAATTCTTTCCCTCCTCCCTTTTATGCTACTTATTATCTGCCAATCAAAATTTACCCATCCTTCCATTTCTCTCTAGGCATTGTACCCTTGTACTTTTGTAGGTTAGAACTAGATAACTTATTAGCTAATCAATGCTGATGTGATCAAAGAAAAAGATTAGATTTCCTTCATCACAGAAGTTTAGCTTAGTTACCTTCTCATACAAATATTTTTAAAAGAATAGCTTAAAATCACCAAATGTTTTATAGGTATGATTTATTTTGATTAAATTAAGTTTTTAAAGAAGAAAATCTGACAAATTTTCTAAAGGAAACACCTAACTTACACGATTGTGGAATAAAATAAATTATACTTCCTTCTAGTGCATGGTTTTAGAAAGTATTCCACCTTTGAGCTAGGAAAAAATCTGTGTTCTAAATCTGCCTCTGTCATCTGGATTAGCTGTGTGACAAGGGACAATTCATTTAACCTTTTGGTGCCTTAGATCAGGGCTTCTCATACTGTTCCTACTTACAACCCCTTTCCACCTGAGAAATTTTTACATAACCTAGTATATAGATATATAAAATAGATACACAAATAAAAATTTACTGATAATAAATAATAAAAAAAATATTTTAAAACTATTCTTTGATATATACATAATTTTTATTATTTATTAAAGATGAAAACAAATTTGCATACTGATGAGATGGATGTGCTTGTTTACTTTTGCATAAAGAATTAAATCTTGGTGAAATATTTAATTCCTTTTATTATTGCTAAATTTCTTGCCATCCCCACATTCAGGTGTATTATTACATAGAGGTCACAAGCCATAGTTTAAGAAGCATTGCCTTAGACAACTCATTAAGATTCTAAGTTACTAACAAGTGAAATTACCTTCACTTAAACCTGGAAAAATATGGAATTTATTTAATCAAAAATTTCAAAAAACTTGGAATTTATTTAATCAAAAGCAGAATCATAATGGGCATTTTTCTACAAAAAAGTGAAGCATATTATTGTCAGAAAATAAGTAATTTTTTAAAGGAAAAAAGCAACAAAGAAAACATGGGAACAAAAGAAAAACCATAAAAGCACTATCATTTGAAATAATTATTTGAAGAGATAATTGTGTCCTTATCCTTATATTTACCTTTAACTGTCCTGAATATGCTTTTCTTTAAAAAAGGGAAAATATTAACTTATTCAGGTCAGGGACAGTTTTATTTTTGTCTTTGAGTCTTCAGCACTTAGTAGAATATCTTTTATACAACAGTTGTTTGCATAATTGAAATCTAATGCATTTTGCTAATTCATCTAAATTTGGGCTAATGTCAATATATGATACTTCTATGCAGGTAATTTTGGGAAATTCTTTCAAGAACTATTCATGGCCATCTCTACTACTTGCCGATACCATAACTTTTTTTTTTTTTTTTTTTTTTTTGCAATTAAAGCAAAAAGTTGAAATGATAACTTAAATAAAAAGTTGTTAGCTAAATGTCACTTACTCTTGATGGTAGGGCGATGAAGCAGAACATTTTGCATATTTGCAAAATAAGCTTCATTTTGATGCATTTGGCTTTACAGATTATATTAATTAATTTAATAACAAGTCTGAAGATCATTTATGATATATTAAAAATGATTGGATCTTAATTGCTTCTCTGGTAGAAAAAGGGAAATTTTTCTGAGTTAGTTTTCTTTTTGTAACAAAACTTGATCCCTCATAAGTCTTTTAGATGTATCTTTTAAAACTGAGAGTTTCAATAAAACAAACAGCTAAAATGAAAATAGTAGCAGTGAATGACAAAAGAATAATTCTGGTTTTGCAGTACAAACAATTTAGTCTAAATTTTACCTACTAGTACCTTTGCATCATTTGTCCATTGCAAATGTACTTCTCGTCCAGTCAACAAATTAATTTTTATTTTTTATCTACTATGTGCTAAGCATTTTGCTAAGCATTGAGTAAAATAAGAGAGTCAAGAGACAGTCCTTGCTCTCAATGACCTCACAATCAAATTGAAAAACAATCATATAAAAACAGGGCATCTATAGGATAAATTGAACATAATCAATAACGGGAATCCTTTGAGGGAGAATAATGGCTTTAAGAAATTTGATGTAGAAGAATGGTTATATACTGGCTATCATCATATACCAGAGCTAAATCATTTTTATGTTTCATTTTTCCCTTACAATTCACCTGTTAGTCTTCCTAAATGCTTACAGTTTATTTTTCTCTTAGCCTTTTATAGAAGATATTGACAAATTTTATATACTATGTAAATCTTAATATTTCTCTTACTCTTTTTGTATCTCTTTTTCCATATTCCTTCTGTCTCTTCTTTCTTTCTTACCTTTCTTTCCTCCTCTCACTCCTCATGTGGCCTATTCTTTGAGGATTATTATTACTTGCTATATGTCTAGGTATTGTTACATCTGTTTCATTCCTAAATTCCTAAATCAAATTTGGAAGATAAGATGATGACAAAAATCTTAATGTTTTTTGTCTGTTGATTTCATGATAATATTGCTTTTAGTTACCAGTAACAAATTTTCTGTAAATTTTACCAGTAGTAAATTGGAAATAAATAATGCTCAAAGCTTAAATAAGTGTATTTTATAGAAAGTTAAAAGCACACACCACACATTTAGCCATGATCAGGCAAACTTTATCATTTAAGGCAGTTTTTAATGGTAATTCCCTCACACTGTCCCCAAGAGTGCAAGCAGTCTGATAAAGGTAAAGCATGTTCTGTTGTTCTAAACATATTTCCATATTCATCATGCTGTGCAAGAAAAATCAGATCAAAGGGAAAAGAACATGAGAAAAAAAGAAAAACAAATAAACACAACAAAAAGGTGAAAATACTATTCTTTGATCCACATTCAATCTTCACAGTTCTCTTTCAGGAGGTGGATGGCACTTTCGTTCACAAGTTTATTGGAATTGCCATTAATCACCTCATTGGTAAAAAGAACCAAGTTCATTACAGTTGATCATCAAATAATCTTGTTACTATATACAATGTTCTTTTGGTTCTTCTCACTTCACTTAGCATCAGTTGATGTAAGTCTTTCCAGACTTTATTTTTTCTGAAGTCAGCTTGTTCATCTTTTCTTATAGAACAATATATGACATTCACATCCTTTCAGATGTCTTCAAGCAGTGGTCCTCAAACTTTTTAAATAGGAGGCCAGTTCACTGTCCCTCAGACTGTTGGAGGGCTGGACTATAGTAAAAACAAAAACTTTGTTTTGTGGGTCTTTAAATAAAGAAACTTCATAGCCATGGGTGAGGGGGATAAACATCTTCAGCTGCTGCATCTGGCCCACGGGCCATAGTATGAGGATCCCTGCTTACATCAATTACATGCATATACCACAATTTATTCAGCCATTTCCCAACTGAGGGACATCCACTCATTTTTAGTTCCCTTTAAGGCAGTTATTTTCAGGATCCATATCCTTATATCTTTGCCACATTGATAAAAAGTTGGAAAAGTTTGATCTCAGCTTGTTGGATATATTCTTCAGTAAATTTATGGAAGAATGTGTAGAAGGACAGGTACAAGTGCATGAGATTCAATCTGCTTCATTGGAGGGAATATTGTCATTGAGATCACAGATAGCTTTTATTTTTGCCTCTTATAATTAGGTAGTAGTCTGACTTTTTTTTCTGACTCCATAGATCTTCTTTAAGATAACATTCATTTTGCACTAAGTGGTATAGAATGGAACTTGGACCAAATTTAACAAGATGACCCTGATGATTGCAGTATATATATATATATATATATATATATATATATATATATATATATATATAATTATAACTAGCATTTATATATTACTTTGAAGTTTGCAAAGTGCTTTTCAAATACAATATCATTTGATCCTCACATCAAGTCCGGGAAGTGCAAGTTTTTATTATCCCTATTTTATAGATGAGGAAACCAGGATACATATGACTTGCCCAAGGCTATACAGATATTAAGTGTCTGAAGTTAGATTTGGATTCAGGTCTTTCCTGACAAGTTCCAGATTCAACTTTCCATCCATTCTATACATTGTCTTCCTTAAACTTCCTCTAATATATAGTGCTTTAGGATCTACAAAGCACTGTGCATACCTTACTTTTGTTTTATTTGATTCTCATAACAAACCTATGAAATAAGTGCTACAGATGCTATCTGTATTTTAATGATGAAAAAGCTGATTTTGAATGAACTTATGTAACTAGTCGTGATCTCAACTGATAAGCATCTGAAACAGGATGAGATCAATGCTCAATTATGTCATGCTGATTTTACAATATATTGGTCAACATGATTTAGCAAGAGTGAGACCATAATTATTAAAATCATACACACACACACACACACACACACACACACAAGGTTTGCTGATGCCTTTTTTGGCTTAATACCTCTAAAATTGTATTTGAGCTTGTGTCATCTTTATACAAGTGCACATGTAATGTCTGTTTGATAAGTGTCTTCTCACATCCTGAGGTCTTTTATAGGCAATTTGCATTCCACAATGAGAGAAATCAGCTGGAGAGGGTTTATTGTTTTGTATAGTAGAGAGGAGTGTGAAAATATTCTAGTCCTACAGATGGTATTGCTCGTTAGCCCTAAACATATACATGTAGAAGTATTGTTTTATCTTAACAAATGCAGCCATACAAACACCCCTAGCTCAAACTTCTCTCTCTAGGTAAAGTCACAGTTTGTTGGGTTTCTCAGATTGCTTTAAAGATAGGAGTGCAGGAGAGAGTATTTCTTTGAACTTTTATGTGCAAAATACTGTCATATTATTAGAAAGGAAATTCTCTCTTTTATTAGATTCTTAAAATAAGGAATTGTAATATGCCTCTAATGACATCAGCACTTTTTTTCCTTTTTAGAAGCAAACTGTAGGTAAAGAGTTATGAAGCTAGTCATCACCCTGGCTGATGATCCTCTCTTTCATGGGAGCATATGTACATAGGAGCCAGGGTTATAATTATGCAGTTAGAAACTAAAAGATAGAGGTTTTAGCAAAAGGAAAAAAAAACCCCAAACACCACATGCACATAAACACACATTCACACATATGAAAAAATCTTGAGCATAAACTTCAGAATCCCTGAAATTTCTAAACTTAGCTTGATTTTTGCACCCTCCTGTCTTCATGGTTGCGTATTTGCTTCTAAAAGTAGCCTGTGGATATGTGAAAAGGCTCTCACTGATCAGTAATGAAAATTCATGTGGAATAAATGCCACTTCCCAATTTAAATTGGTGTTTATTTATATTTGTACAGGCAGTCTGAAAGGCAGAATGAAGCATTTAAAAACTCATTTTGGCTGATGGTAGAAAGAAAACTAAATTTTTACCAAAGATGTTGTTTTTAATGGCTATAAGTTGGTATTTTTTCTTTTTCTTGGATGTATCAGATGAGGTTGAGCAATTACGAGTAAAAAAATTATTAAAATGATATAATTTTATTATTATTGATTAATTTATTTGTCATAATTAAAATTTAAAAATTCACTAATATTCTTCATTGATAATGTATTGAATTCTCATCATTCACAAAACATTTTCCTTTGCTTTTACTTTCCCCTCCAAAATTATTAGTTTTATCCCTATTATTTGCTATGAAATGGATTCAGATGAGCAAAAATAATTCTTAAGTGAAATTCTATGGATAGCTTAGTGACCACTTTTGTCAGACTTAAAAAAAACGCAGGAGTATCTATATTTAATGCAATATTATCCTCATTTCAATGTTTTCTAAAAAATAAATGATCTCATTTCAAATTGTTTCCACATTCAGGAAGTCAAGCCAATTAATCTGTAGATCAGAAAGGCAGTCACTGTTGCCAATATTCCTGATAAGGGAGCTAGCCTCTCTCCCTTTCTGATATTTTCCATAGCCAATCTATAAAAATAAACTCCCCAGGTTCTAAATCTTTGTTTCTAACCAAATACTTGTATTGCAGAGTTGACTGTATTGTTATCATGGAGAACTAAAGACTCAGAAAGGCAGGAGGAAGGATTTGTGGGGCACAGAAATGTAATTTCTGTTAAATTAAATTAAATTAAATGCCATTTGCAGTATGGTGGAACACAGACACACAGTAAAAGCCACCCAGGTAACCAGATACCCCAGAATTACATTTCTGTGCCCCACAAATCCTTCCTCCTGCCTTTCTGAGTCTTTAGTTCTCCATGATAACAATACAGTCAACTCTGCAATACAAGTATTTGGTTAGAAACAAAGATTTAGAACCTGGGGAGTTTATTTTTATAGATTGGCTATGGAAAATCTGCAGGATGCTAAAAATTACAGCATACTCTAAAAGGATGGAATAGTATTGTCTCACATTCTGTTTTTATTTAATTCACTCAGGCACTATTAAAATTACTATGATCCAAGCTCCATGTTAGGTTTTGAAGATACAAAGAACAATTACATTGTCCCTGATATCAATGAATTTAACAGGGGAAACTAAATGTGATCATTACACAAATTAACATGTAATACAGGATACTATACACATGGCCCTCCTGAATGTAGTCTGAACCAGATAAAAATGAAATTGGGAAAGATTTTAACCTCCATTTAGAACTTGTCCTAGATGATGGATGATCTTTTTTCTAAATTATTTAGCATTATTATTTTTACTGTATTGTTTTTAATTCTTTCACATTACTAAGAGTTACCATTGAATAAAGAATCTTTCTCCAAGTAGATTTGTTCTCAAGTTTCTAAATTTCTAGAAAACTGAATTAAGTTTGTTTTGATTCTTTCTCATCTAGCCTTTTCCATGGGTCTCTTTTCAGTTTGTTTGTTAAACAGGAACAAATAGTTTGGTAATCACTTTACAATATAATCTGAATTAAAGAATTATGATTTCTCTGTCACTCAGACCTTTTTCATCCCCCCCCCGGATATTCTAGATATTTTGTTGCTTTATATATAGTACTTTGTCTAGATCTACCAAACAAGCCCTTGGCATCTTATTTGGCATCATGCCAAATCTATAAATAAATTTAGTCAAAATTGCCATTTTTTATAATATTGGTATGATTCAATTATTAATAATATACATCCTTCTGAATGTGTCTTCTTTTATTTCTAATGAGTTTTGTAATTGTTTTTTAAATCTTTCAGTACACCTTAATAAAATGTTTAAGAATGTTGCTCCTGAATTATGCAATTTAAATGTGATTTCTCTTGCTGTTAATTTTCATGATTTTTTTATTCCCATATAGAAATTTTTAAATAGAAATGCCATTTTTGTAGACTTGTTGTGCATTCTGCAACTTTACTAAATATATCTTAGTTTCTTTGCTGATTTTCTGGGGTCTTCTAAGAAAGTCATCATACTTTCCACAAATAATAATTTTGTCTTTTATCCATGTTTATGTCTTTACTTTCTTTTGTCTTACTTATTGTTATTGTGACTTTTCTTTAGAACTAGCAACTAATATCAAGGAGTAAGGCTATTTTCTTTCTTAAGTCTTTTATTTATTAAGAAAAATTCTAGTGTTCATTGCAACTAATATGGTTTGAGAAACTATATATAAAATGGAGTCATATTTACATTTAACTTATCCTAACTTAATTGTGGGTACTGAGAAAAAGACAGAGACAGACAGACATACAGAGACAGAGGGAGACACAGACATAGACAGAGAAAGACAGAGACAGTCAGAAAATAATTTAATTTGAACAAGTGATTCTGTTCAACCTTTCACTCAATAAAATATGTACCTTGGACACAAAGTGAATGGATTGTTTCATCAATTGGTTTCAACCCCATGTGCTTTTTATAATGTCCATAGCTTACCATATTGAGTGGAATTCTGGAATCCCTTTTTTGCCATATGCACACAGTTTGTTTATCCTCCTTGGATTTATAAGAAATAAAAGAGGTAACCTTAATTGTCCTTTTTAGTATTCTTTCTCAGCTAGAAGTTCACTGCTGTTTTCCTTTTGTCTTTCTTATTAGTTTTCTTTCCTTAGAATTATATTCAGAGTTAGATTAATAGTTAAGTACAATTTTTCTTCATAACTCCATGTGTAAATTGTTCTATATCTTGCTCACAATTTCTATGTGGCATTGAGCATAGTGTGGAAATCAATGTCATTTCTTTGATTTGTTTAGTATTTGATGTCTAGACAAGCATGTAGTCATAATTAGAACTTAAAATATCCCAAAGAGAATTCAGCTCTAAGCAGTTGAATGGCACAGTGGGCAGAATATAGGAAGAGAGTAAAGAAGATTTGAGTTGGAATCCTATCTCAGCAGGATGATCATGGGTAAGACCTTAGTTTCTCATCTGAAAAATGGAAATAATAACAATAAATATTTCATAGGGTTGTTGTGGGGATCAAAAGGAATGCTTTGAAAGTCTTAAAACACTATATAAAAGCTATTTGTGATTATGATTATGCTCAGATTCTATTTGTTTGGATCACATTTTTGTGAATTTGTAATGTCTGTTCAAGATGTAAATTCACTGATAGATTAGATATTTGTCCATTTGACTATATATAATAGTCTTTACAAACAGCATTCTTCCTCTCAACTTTCTTTTCCAATGTGAGTTAGAATAAACTATCTGCTTATCTGGAAGATCTTAAACATTATAGGGAATCCAGCTTATTATACTTTATTTTTCCGTGGAAATAATATTTAATAAGAATATGCTTTCCTATTTTCTTAATCATGTACTGAATGAGGCTTTAGCTTTTGACTTTCAAAAATTCCTGTAAGATTTTGACCTCTGTTTGGAATACAACTTTTTGAGGGACAGTGTTTTAGGGGAAAATAGGTTCTACTAGAGCAAATGCATTTTTAAAATAGTCAAGAAGCAACAGCAGCAGCATCAGATCTTACATACTTTACATCTTTTAGTCAATTATGCAAACAAATAGATGATTTCTCTGTATCATTTCTTTTTGTGTGTGTGAGAACCTACCTGTTTCCTTTTATACTCTGATTAAGTGTGTCCTTAATGTGTATATGGATTTTTCTCCTGTTTGGCAATAACAAAGGTCTGATAATTCCACACCAGTGAGTTTCTTATCTTTTTCTGATTAGTAAATTTATCCATACTGTGATATCACTTTTTATGTCTAAATCATTTATTCATTTTAACCTTATTTTTGGTATAACAAAAGTAAGATGTTAGTCTATGCCTAGTTTCTGACAAACTGGTTTCTAGTTTTCCCAGAGATTTTTGTCAAATAGTGACTTCTTATGCCAAAAACTTTGGGTTTATCAAATACAAGATGATTACAGGCATTTATTACTATTTAGTGTGTACCTGATATGTTTTTTAGTAATCTAGCACTCTCTTTCTTAGAGCCAATGATGTTTTGATGATTAGCACTTTATAATACAATTTGAAATCTTTTACTACTAGACTCCTTCCTTCACATTATTTTAAATTGATTCCCTTGATAGTCTTCAGCTCTTCCAGATGAATTTTGTTATTATTTTTGACTCTATTAAATAATTCTTTGGTAGTTTTATCGATATGACAATGAATTAAATTAATTAGGCAGAAGGTCATTTTCATTACATTGGCTTGGTCTATCAATGAGCACTTAGTATTTTTCTAGTTGTTTAGCTATATCCTTTGTGTAAAAAATATTATATAATTGTGTTCAGATAGTCTCTGAGTTTGTCTTGGGATATTGGCTCTCAAATATCTTATAATTCTGAGGTTATTTTAAATGTGATATCTCTTTATCTTTTGTTCCCAGGTCTTGTTAATAATGTATAGTTTATGTGGGTTTATTTTATATCCTGCAGCTTTGCTAAAGTTGTTAAATATTTCATCTAATTTTACTTCATTTTCTAGGGTTCTCTAAGTATTCTATAACATCATCTTTAATTTATTTTTCTTGTCTAATTACTATTGCTAGTATTTCTAAGAAAATGTTGAATAATAGTGGTGATAACGGTCAACACTGTTTCAACACTGATGTTATTGGTAAGGCTTCTAGCTCATGCCCATTATAGAAAACATTTCCTTTTCTTCTTAGATAGATGCTACATATCATTTCAAGTGATGATCCTTTATTCCTGTGCTTTCTAGTGTGTTTAAAAGAAAAGAATGTTGTATTTTTAAAAAAAAGCTTTTTTTTCTGTATTGGCAAAATTATGTAACTTTTGTTGTCAGTTATGTTGGTTGTTTTTCCAATTGAACCAACATTGCATTCCTGTTATAAATCCTATCTGGTCATAGTGATTGATCTTAGTAATAGGTTGCTATAATCTCTTTATTAGTATTTTACTTCAAATTTGTACATTATTGTTAATTTATGAATTAGCTTATAGTTTTTTTCTCTGTTTCTTTTTTCTCTGTTTTTGCTCTCATCAAAACCATATTTATGTCTCAAGAGGAATATGATAGCACTTCTTCTTTGCCTATTTTTTCAAAGAGTTTAATTTGGTTTTCTTATTTCTTTTTAAAAATCAAATTAATCAAGTTATTTTATTATTTCCCCCCCATAAAATCTGTTCCAATTTTATTTATTAATTCAATAGATTTTTTAAACTTTCAGTTTTATAAATTTATTCTTTGATTTTTATAATTTCCATTTGGGTGTTTAATTGATATTTTTTATTGTTATTTTCTTGAGTTTTTTTTTTAAGTTACATGCTCAATTCATTGATCTGCTTTTTCTCGCTTTTATTATTGAATACTTTTAGAAATGTAATATTTGTCTGTCATTCTCAAAGAGGACCATGACATCAAGAAAAAGATGTATGGAAGTGAATTGGATTTAAGAGGGAGGAGTGTTCAAACTCAATAGACTTATTTTCTCTTCTAAGGCCATCTTGTTCCTATGGCAAGAAATAGATCAGGATGACTGGAATTTGCTCTGGATGCAATGGGAGATATTGGATTATTATTTTTTTAAGATTTCTAAATTTTCCCCTAAGTATTGCTTTGGCTTCATGGCATAACTTTTATCATTTTCTTTCATTGATTTAATTCTATTTAAGGAAATCATTGATTGTTTTTATGATTCATTTTTAATCCATTTTTAAGATTATTTAATTTCCAATTTTTTTAATTACATGATTTTATTTCCAATTAATTTTTAATTTCTGCTTTCATGAGCCTTTATTCAGCTTAATTATTTTGCATTAAGGTCTGAAAATGCAAATTGGATATTTATAGTTTTCCGCATTTGATTGTGAGGTCTTTATGCCTAATATATGGTATATATTTGTGAAGGTGCCATAAACTGAGAAAAAGGTATACTTCTTTTATTATTTAATTCCCTCTAAAAGTCTATAATATGTAAGTTTTCTAAAATTCTATTCATCTCTTTAATTTTTTTTTATTATTTGTTTTATAGTTAGATTTATCTGGTTCTGAGAGAGGAAACTTGACAATTTTACTAGCATAGTTTTACTCCTTTTGTAATTCACTTAACTTTTCCTTTAAGAATTTGAATGCTTTGCTATTTGGTAGATATATATTATTAATATTGATATTATTTCATTTTAAATGAAGTTCATTTTTGCTTTTGTGTCGATATCAAGATTACTACCAGTGCCTTTTCTTATTTCCACTGAAACATAATAGGTTCTGCTCCAGTAACCACAACAGGTTCAGATCCCTGCCTCTCTTAATGTCTTCTATTTTATCAGTCTTCCTTTCTCCTTGTCCCCTTCCCCTCTGACTTCCTTGTTGGATAATATAAATTTCTATACTCAATTGAGTGTGAATATATTCTTCTCTCTTTTAGCTAGTTTAGATGAGAATGATATGGAAGCATTCATTGCTTTCCCTCTCATCATTTCCCCGTCCTCTATTAAAAATCTTTTTTTTTTTTTTTTTTTTTTTTTTTTTTTTTTTTTTTTTTTTTTTTTTTTTTTTTACAGATTTTTTATTTGTTTGTTTATTTTAACACACATTGTTTTATGAATCATTGGGGAAAGAAAAATCAGAGCAAAAAGGGAAAAAACAATGGGAGACATAAAAAACAGAAAAAAAAGAAGTGAACAAAGATAGCACATGTTGATTTCCATTCAGTCTCCTTAGTTCTTTTTCTGGAGGCAGATGGCATTTTTTTGTCCCAAGTCTATTGGGATTTCTTTGAATCACTCACTGAATCACTGAGAAGAACCAAGTCTTTTATACCTGAACTTTCCACATTATTGTTGTTATTGTGTACAATGTATTCCTGATTCTGCTTGTTTCAGTCAGCATCAGATCATGTAAATCTTTGCAGTCTTTTCTAAAATCACCTTGTTCATCATTTTTATGGAACAATAATATTTCATTACCTTCATGTACTTGTTCACAGCTTGTTCAGCCATTCCCCAATTGATGGACATCTACTCTTTTTCCAATTCTTTGCTACCACAAAAAGAGCTACTGCAAACATTTTTTGCACATGTGGGTCCTTTTCCCTTCTTTAACATTTCCTTGGAATAAAGGCCCAGTAGAGGTACTGCTGGATCAAAGGATTTGCACATTTTGATGGCTCTTTGAGCATAGTTCCAAATTGCTCTCCAGAATGGTTGGATCGTTTCATAATTCCACCAAAAAGGCATTAGTATCCCAGTTTTCCCACATCCCCTCCAACATTTATCATTATCTTTTCCTGTCATCTTAACCAATTTGAGAGATGTGAATGGTTCCTCACAGTCATTTTAATTTGCATTTCTCTATTCAATAGTGGTATAGAGCATTTTCCATATAACTATAACTTGCTTGAATTTCATCATCTGAAAATTGTCTGTTCATATCCTTTGACCATTTATAAATCAGGGAATGATTTGTATTCTTATAAATTTGACACAGTTCTTTATATATTTTAGAAATGAGACCTTTATTAGAAATACTGACTGAAAAGATTTTTTCCCTGATTTGTACTTTGCTTTTAAGCTTGTTTCCCTTGGTGTTATTTGTCCAAAAACTTTTTAATTTAATGTAATCAAGGTTGTTCATTTTGGCTTTCATAATGTTCTCTAGTTTTTTAGCCATAAATTCCTCCCTTCTTTAAAGATCTGATAGGTAAATTATTCCTTTTTCTTCTAATTTGTTTATGGTATCATCTTTTATGCACAAGTCATGTATCCGTTTGATGCTATTTTGGTATAGAGTGTGAGATGTAGGTCTGGGCCAATTTTCTGACATTATTTTCCGGTTTTCCCAGAAATTTTTATCAAATAGTGAATTTTTATTCCTGAACTTGAAGTATGGGGATTATATTACTATAGGCCTTTATTATTGTGTCATGTGTATCTAATCTATTCCACTAATCCATCCCTATATTTCAAAGCCAGAAATATTATATATTATATTTAATAATATAGTGTTAGGTTTTGTACTGCTAAGTCACCATCCTTTGTATTTTTTCATTAATTCCCTTGATATTTTGACCTTTTGTTCTTCCACGTGAATTTTGTTATTTTTTTCTAGGTCTATAAAATAATGTTTTCACAGTTTGGCAATGAACAAGTAGACCAAATTAGGCAGAATTGTCCTTTTTTGTAATTAGCTTGGCCTACCCATGAAGAATGGACATTTTTCCAGTTGTTTAGTTGACTTTATTTTTGTGAGAAGTGTTTCATATATTCTTGGATTTATGTTAGCAGGTAGAACCCCAAGTATTTTATTTTTCTGCTGCAATTTTAGATGGAATTTAGCTTTCTATCTCTTGCTGATGAATTTTTCTGTAATAGAAATGCTGATGATTTGTGCAAGTTTATTTTATATCCTGCAAGTTTGCTAAAGCTGTGAATTGTTTCCAGTAAGTTTTTGGATGATTTTCTAGGATTCTTTAAGTTCATAATATCATCTGCAAAGAGTGAGAGTTTTATGTTCTTATTACGTCTTCTAATTCCTTTAATTTCTTATTCTTTTGTATTTCTAAAGCCAGCACTTCTACAGTATTATTGAATAATAGTGGTGATAATGAGCATCCTTGTTTTACTCCTGATCATATTGGAAATGGCTCCAGCTTCGCTCCATTACAAATAAGGCTTGTTGGATTTTAGACAAATACTGATTATTTTAAAGAAAGGTCCCTTAATCCCTATGCTCTCTAGTGGTTTTTTTTTTTTTTAATAGAAATGAGTGCTGTATTTTGTCAAAAGTTTTTTTTTTGGCATCTATTGAGATTATAATATGATTTCTGTTGGTTTTGTTATTGATGTGGTTGAGAATGATAATATTTTTCCTGATATTGAGCTAGCCCTGCATTCCTGATATGTCATTTATTCATAATATATTATCTGCTGGTAATTTGCTGTAATCTTTTTCCTAAAATTTGAAATTTGTGCATCAATATTCATTAGAAAGATTGATCTGTTATTTTCTTTTTCTGCTTTGGCTCTTCCTAGTTTACATATCAATACCATATTTGTGTCATAGAAAACATTTGGCAGTACACATTTTTACATATTTTCCCAAATAGTTTACATCCCAATACGGGATTAATTGTTCTTTAAATGTTTGGTAGAATT
This sequence comes from Sarcophilus harrisii, assembly GCF_902635505.1. NCBI lineage: Eukaryota > Metazoa > Chordata > Mammalia > Dasyuromorphia > Dasyuridae > Sarcophilus > Sarcophilus harrisii. Next base: position 535,810,538 of record NC_045427.1, on the reverse strand, counting down.
CACTTGTGAATTCATCTGACCCTGGAGCTTTTTTTCTTAGGGATCTCATTAATGACTTGTTCAATTTCTTTTTCTAAAATGGGACTAAGTAATTTATTTCCTCTTCTGTTAACCTAGGCAATTTATTTATTAAAACTCTTATTTGTGCATTTCTTTTATGTAAGATAATTTTTTCCCATTCATTTTCTTCCTTTCCCTTCTGCCAGGGCATTTTTTTCTCTTTCATGTCTTTTTAGTTTTTATATCATTTCAACATAGTCAAGTCACATTCATACTCTCTCTCTCTCTATGGAGTACAACTCCCCTAATAATGATAAAGTTCTTAGGAATTACATATATTGTCTGCCCTTAAAGGAATATAAACAGTTTAACCTTTTTGATATATTTTGTTATGATGGTTTGTTCATTTTTCTAGCCTAGTCATTGTCTTTGAATTTTATGTTTAATTTGACTGTTTCTAGGATTGAAATAAGGGTGAGAACAGATTGTCTGAATTTTTAAGCTTTTTGTTTTTTGCATTGCTGTTTTTTTTTAGTGCTAATACTGGGGATTTGGGAGTTTTCAGTGTTTATGTGATCTGGGGGGAAGTGTGGTCATACTTTTCCTGGTCTGTACCCTGACCCTTCCTCAGAGAGGGCTCTTGATCCCTTGCATTTACAAACTGTACTATTCATCGGGTCACTGCTCCACTGATACTTAAAATTGTAAACTTCTCAGGGTCCCTGAGTGGTTGGAACTCCAAGCACTCCTTCCCACCCAAAAACTGTGACCTGTGGCAACAATGGAGTTGCCAAACATTGCCCTGTCCTCCATTCAGTGTTAGCAAAGACTAGTTGTCAGATCCTCTTACTGTTTCTGACTTGAGAGCTCAGAAAGCTGCTATTGTTGCTCCACAGTTTGTGATACTGCTTGTGGGTTCCATATAAGCCTTTATCTTGGTGTCACAGATCTCTCCTTCCAACATCCTAAGTTGTCTTGGGATGGGAAATGTCTCATGCCAAACTTTTGTGGTTCTGCCACTCCAGAATTCACTTTGAGGCATTATTTTAAAATTGTTTGGAGAAGGACATTCGGAGAACTTGGCTGCTTCCTGTATTGCACCATCTTGGCTCTACCCCAAGAAGTTTCCTTTAGAAAACTTTTTGTTAATAGTATTTTACCTTTCCCCAGTTTCATAGAAAATTTTTTAGTGTTCATTTTTACACAATTTTGAATTCTAAACTTTTTTCCTCTCCTTCCTCTTCTATAGATGGTAGGTAGTTGGAAGTAGTTTATAAGTATGATATCATATAAAATTTATTTCTATATTAGTCACAGTTGTGAAAGAAGAAAGATCAAAAGGGAAAAAAATAACAAATCATGGAATGGAAATGGAAAAAAATATGCTTCTGTATATATTCTGAGTCCATCATTTCTTTTTCTGGTTATGGACAGAATTTTCTGTCATGAGTTCTTTATACTAACCTTGTGTTATTGGTTGTGGAGAAGAGCTGAGCTAATCATAGTTGACCATCACACAATATTGTAGACATTGTGTACAATGTTGTGCTGATTCTGATCATTTCACTTTTAATCATTATGTACAGGTCTTGCAGTTGTTTCTGAAATCTGCCTATTTATCAATTCTTATTGCACAATAGTATTCCATTACACTCATATATCACAACTTGTTCAGCCATTCCCCACTTGATGGGCATTGTCTCTTTTTCCAATATTTTACCATCATGAAAAGAATTGTTATAAATATTTTTGCACCTATGGGTTCTTTTCCATTTTTATGATCTTTTTGGGATAAGACTTAGTAGTGGTATTCCTGGATCAAAGAATATGAACAATTTGATTGCCCTTTGAGAGTAATTCCAAATTGCTTTCCAGAATGATTGAATCAGTTCATAATCCCATCAATACTGTAGTAGTGTTTCAGTTTTCCCACATTCTCTCTAAGATTTATCTATTTTCTTTCTTTTTCATCGTATTAGCCAATCTGTTTGGTATGAAATGGTCCCTCATCATAGTTTTAATTTTCATTTCATTAATAAGATGTGATTTAGAGCACTTTTTCATATGAAAAAAACTGCCTGTTCATATCCTTTGACTATGAATCATTTGGGGAATGGCCTGTATTCTTATAAATTTGATTCAGGTCTTTATATATTTGAGAAATGAGGCCTTTATCAGAGACACTTGCTGTAGATGCAATTTCCTAGATTTCTGCTTTCCATATAATTTTTGCTGCATTGGTTTTGTTTGTACAAAAACTTTTAAATTTAATACAAAAAAAGAATAGAACAAAATGATATATTTTGCATTTTGTAATGCTCTCTATCTCTTGTTTGATCATGATTTATTTCTTAGCCCAATGTTTATTTTTCTTTCAGTTTTATTAATTTCACTTTTGGTTTTTAGAATTTTTAATTTGGTGCTCAATTAAGGATTTTGAATTTTTTTAAGTTCTTTTTAGTGCATGCTCAGTTCTCTTCTGTTCTTTTTCCATTTTGTTGATGTAAGAATTTAGAGAAATAAATTTCCCCTAACTAGTGCTTTAATTGCATCCCATAAATTTTGATATGTTGTCTCATTGTTGTCATTCTCTTTAATGGAATTATTGATTGTTTCTATGATTTGTTCTTTGATCTATTTATTCCTCAGGATTATATTACTTCATTTCTTATTAATTTTTGATCCATCTTTCCATTGTCCTTTGCTGAGTCTCATGTTTACTGAATTATTATCTTAATCTTATATTTTAATATAATCTTAATTTTATATTTTTTGCCTTTTCACATTTGATTTTGAGATTTTTATGCCCTATTACATGTTCTATTTTCATGTAAGTGCCATATATTGTTGGGGCAAAAAGGGCATTTTTTTTCTGCTTCCATTCATTTTTCTTCAAAGCTCTATCATAGCTTTTCTATCTATATCATAGCTTTTCTAATATTCCATTTACTTCTTTAGTTTATTTTTTTTCATTGGATTTATTGAGTTCTGAGAGGGAACAGTTGTGTTCACCCACTAGTATAGTTGTGCTATCTGTTTCTTCCTATAATTAGTTTAACTTCTATTTTAAAAAGGTGGATGTTATACCACTTGGTAAATATATATCTAATATTGCCATTGGTTCATTGTCTATGGAACCTTTTCTTTTTTTTTTTTTATTGAATAGCCTTTTATTTACAGGATATATGCATGGGTAACTTTACAGCATTAACAATTGCCAAACCTCTTGTTCCAATTTTTTACCTTTTACCTCCCCACCCCCTCCCCTAGATGGCAGGATGACCAGTAGATGTTAAATATATTAAAATATAAATTAGATACACAATAAGTATACAACCAAAACGTTATTTTGCTGTACAAAAAGAATCAGACTCTGAAATATTGTACAATTAGCTTGTGAAGGAAATCAAAAATGCAGGTATGCATAAATATAGGGATTGGGAATTCAATGTAATGGTTTTTAGTCATCTCCCAGAGTTCTTTCTCTGGGCGTCTCTGGTTCAGTTCATTACTGCTCCATTAGAAATGATTTGGTTGATCTCATTGCTGAGGATGGCCAGGCCCATCAGAACTGGTCATCATATAGTATTGTTGTTGAAGTATATAATGATCTCCTGGTCCTGCTCATTTCACTCAGCATCAGTTCATATAAGTCTCTCCAGGCCTTTCTGAAATCATCCTGTTGGTCATTTCTTACAGAACAATAATATTCCATAATATTCATATACCACAATTTATTCAGCCATTCTCCAACTGATGGACATCCATTCAGTTTCCAGTTTTTAGCCACTACAAAAAGGGCTGCCACAAACATTTGTGCACAGAACCTTTTCACAAGTAGTTTCCTTCCTTATCTCATTTAATTAGGTGCACCTTTAAGTTTGCTTTTTTTGAGATGAGGATCACTACCCCTGTTTTGTTCTTGCTGAAGCATAATAAATTCTGCTCAGTCACTTAATTCATTCTGTGTATGTTTCTTGTTTGTGTATTTTTTTAAACATGTTGTAGCATTTTGTTTCTTTTGTTTTTGGATCCTCTGTTATGAGCCAGAACTAGAAACAAGGTGATAATTCAATGGAATTGATAGAAATAATGTTTGTGTTTACACCTTTGAGAGTTCACACATTAGCTCACACATTAGAGTTCACAAGTTGGGAGATTTCAGTATTCAATATGAGATTCACGAGTTTACACTTCCCATAATCCCACTCTCAGAGGAGGAATCAACCTTTCAATTTACACCTTTAAAAGAGCATAAAAAGGAGCTGAGTCACTGGAATCAGTCAGTTCAGAAGATTGCCAGGAGTCAGAGCTAGAGGCAGAAGCTGGCAGAGGCAAAAAATTAGCAACAAGAGCTCTTGGAACCAAAGAAAGCTAACTGGGCTATTTTGGAAGAGACAATAAAAGATTGGATTTTAATTCCTGTCTGCCTTTGAGGTGATTATTACTTTGAACTGAAACTAAGGCTGCCTCCAAAGAACCTCTCCAAGAAACCTGCTCCCACAGAGAACGATCATATATTATAAAAAAGAAGAGAACACCACAATCCTCTCTGCAATCATTTCCATATTTTGCAAGAGTTCATTCAATTCACATTCATGGTTATGATTGGTGCCTGTATATTTCCCTCCATCCTATTCTTCTACTTGATAACATCTTTTTCCTTTCACCTTTTCCCTTCTAACATCTCCCCTGATCTTAATTTTCTATCCTTTTATGTTTCTCTTGGATGAAATGTATTTCTAAATTCAATTGATTGTATATAATTCCTTCTTTGAGCCAATACAGATAGAAGTAAGTGAAATTTTTGCATCTTCTTTTCTATTTGGCCAATTCTACTTGTTAAATATTTTTTCCCATCTGTTGATTTTTTTTCAAAATTTCTCTTGCATTTATTTTCATTTCTTTTACCAACTTTCTTCTTACCTCTCTTGTGTGATTTTTAAGTTCTTTTTTTGAAAGAACTTCCATTAGTTCTTTCTGGGCTTGAGACCACTTCTTCTTTGTTTTTGGGTTTTTGCTCATATGTGTTTTGACATTGTTGTCTTCTTCTCAGTTTGTGTCTTGTTCTTCCCTATTACCATGGTAACTATCTATGATCTATGATCTGTTTCATTTTTGTTATTTTTTGCTTATCCTGTGATTCTCTAAGGTGTTCAATCTAAAACTTCCATGATCTCTCTTGGGATGAATTTCGGGAATTCACTCTTCTGGTTCTAAGACTATATCCTCCAGAACTGATATCTTCCCAGTACTTTGATTTATCTTGTAAATACTCCACATGAAACTTTTCTCCCATTCACCAAGAATTGACAATTTTCTTTTCATGTCTCAGAATCCCAGATTCTATAGCCCAGGAGAGTTTCACCAAAAGAATACTGGATTTCCAGTCAGAGGCCATAGGTTTGTATCTATCTATTTATGTATTGTGTCTATCTCTGCTTCTCTCTATGTGTGTATATATATATATATATATATATATATATATATATATATACATATATATGTATATATACACACACATACACATATATTTGCATATGTACATATGTATATAAATATATCTTCTAAAATATGAGGTATTTTTACTAGATCAGAGGTATAAAATGCAAGGGAAAATATACCTGAGGGTAGCCCAAAACTGATTGAAATTTAATTAGGAACCATTTAACAAAAGATTTAGAAATACAAAAATACAATTTAAATGAGATAATGTTAATATGTGATTTTCTATGTCACTGGGATCATTATGTATGTTTCAGCATCCCCTTGTTTATTTGAGTTTGATACCCTTCAACTTGATCATAGTTCAATTACTGTCTAGATTTAAATATATGATACTAGCCCCTCTCAAGGTCTCACGATATGACTATGAAAGATGAATATTCTTTGCTTACTCTCAAACTTTTGGTCTTTTATAATAAATTAATCACAGCTTCAAAGGAAAATGAAACCTAAGAGATACAAATATTTTACCTTGTACTCTCTTGCTTTATATATTGAAGCTTAAACCATGGAGCCAAAGAGAAATTATTGCACTCTATGCTCTCTTAAGTTTGATTCAACAGGAATAAGAAAATTCTAGATACTATAATATTGTATAGGGGATTGTGTGTTATGTGTATTTATTTATGTATATTTATAAATACACAGTGTGGAGTATGTATACATGAAATAGTGTCTGATAAAGACAGAAAAAATGAATAGAAATTAAATCTAAGTAAAAGATATATAGGAAGAATTCATGACTCTTGTGGGTGGATCAGACATTTGCTCAAAGCAATTTAGAGCACCAAAAATGGACTGAAATGAGTTACTCATTCTAGAGTTTAGGAACATGGCTGTTAGTAATACCAAGAGACATCATTCTTGACAAGAACTTGTATGTGACACTGAAACCAAAGTCTATGTTTCAACTTATGTGTTATGACTAAGCAATTTATAAAAAAAGTACAAGTGAGATAATGTATGTAAATTGCTTTGTTGTTATGTTGACACATGATATAAATAGTAATTACCATCACCATGATATCAACTCTTTGAGGGCAAGGAATGCATCACTTTTGTCCTTGTATTTCCAATACTGGACACATGGTAGGACCTTAAAAAAGCTTGTCTACTGGCCAGCATCATCATTAATAAGCTAGCAATCATTTATTATAATCTTTTAATGTTCCATTCACAATCTGAAGTGGTGTAGATACAAAGGAAAAGCAAAAAATTACTGATCTCAAGGAGTTTATATTTGAATTGCTATTATATTTGAATAATAAGATAAGTGCTAGGGTAAAGAATTACCTGAAGTAATGAAGTGTTGTGTCCATGCCAAAGCAAGTGTTATGTCCAAAGCAGGGATTGAACCCAGATCTTCCTAACTTTGAGAACAATGTGCATCCACTCTGTCATGCTGTTTATATTAGCATAATAATAAACAACAAAATAATCCTCTCATAATATTAACACATTAAGTTCTACTGTTACAATTAGCTATATGAAGGTTTAAGTATACATATATATGTATATGTGTATATATAGATATTCCCATTTCTTTTAGTTTTAGAATTAGGGCCTTTGTTTGCTCTTATTGTATTAAATTGATTATTATTATTATTTTTTTTTATTGCAAGACAAATGGGACTAAGTGACTTGCCCAGAGTCACACTATTAAGTGTTGTATCTAAGGTCAAATTAGGATTCAGGTCCTCCTGCCTCCAGGTCTGGTGCTCTATCTAGCTGCTACAAAGATTATTTTTTGGCAAACTCACACAAGGCAGGTGCTCATAAGGTGAGCACAAGATCACCCTCAAAGTCTCTCTTAAGAACTTTAAAACTGATTATATGAAATGGGAGACACTGACATAGTACTGCCCAACATGGCATGCCCTTATCAGAGAAGGTGCTATGCTCTATGAGCAAAGCAGAACTGAATTAACTCAGAAGAAAAATATGATGTACAAACTTATAGAGTATACCCAAGACACTCATAGGGACTATTTGTGCCCTACTTCTGGCATAGTATTCTGAGCTTATATTGTTTTGAGCAGCCATAGTCAGACTTAGTAATTTGACCATAACATAGTGATGTTATTATGGTCCTCTTCAAGAAAGAGGGACAACAACCAACCAACTATATTAAGAACAGTGTTAATTTGTATACATGAATACTGCTAATTTATGTATTTATATATATATATATAAATACGCATGTGTGTATGTGTATATAAATATTATTTTATTTTATGGAATGAAACAAGCATTTCTATAACATAGTATAATAAAAAGATTATTTAACATGAAACCATAAATATATTATGTACAACTTGCTATTCCTTTTAAATATATAATGAAGTTATCATGTAAATTTTCCCCCTTTTATTCCTTCCCACCCCTTCAACCTAGAGATGGCTATCATTAGAAACAAGTATGTATAAATCATGCTTCTATTGATTAGCTCTATGGGTCTATATTAAAATGCATAGAACTATCTCAAAATTATATATGCTACTTTTACTTATGGAGTTATAAGAATATTAATAAGGTTTAACATAGATTAGGTTTTTGTCAATATTACATGAATTCTCAGCAGATGACTAAGAAAATAAAGTTTTAACTTATTTTTCTCCACTTCAGTTAGTTCTCTGTATTGACCAAATGAAATATGCTATGCACTGGGCCATCAAATTGGATGACCTTTTTTTTCCTCTAGAAATCTCTGTTTGAGGAGACATGTAGATATATTTTAGGTAGTCATTAAGTTTAACTGGGGGGAAAATTGTTTCTAACCTAATAACTGAATAAAGTGTCATAGACATGCCATTTAAGACACACCCCTTTTTTCAAGACTTTTCTTTCCTGCATTTCAAATTACTGTGAAATTATAGACTACACATTTGATTATTAAATGGAAATATTGAAACTGAGGTAAAATATCTTTTATATCCTAAAAAAACTGATGAACTAAGAGTTTTTCCCTCTTTTTCTTGTGAACCTGTCATTTTTTCTCATATTAAACAACTAAATTGAGCCACCTATGAAAAAAACATTGTGACTTATTTCAAGCAAAAATAATTCTGGTGCAGATAACTCCAAACTAAAAGCATAAACCTACTACATTGTTTACCAATAGGAAACAGCTTTTGTAAAACTGTTTTCTGAGATGCTCTTCAATCTTATCCACAGAATAAAGGTCATCATCTCCAAACTCCTTGAGGTCCTACATGCATATTATGGTAAATGATGGTTATAAAACATTCACCAAGCCAACTTGGAACTCATTTGCTAGACATTTTTCATGATTACAGTTGAAAATAGCAGTTATTTCCCAAGACAAAATTTAAAGTAGAAGAAAGAAAACCAAAATAAATGGATTAATACAAGCAAGAACTAAGGCAGGTAAATGAGGAACTTAATATCTAGAAAATCAGATTTTTGTATATTTGTCTTTAAGGCCATAAAAAACTCAATTTATTTGCAATTTGGCAGAATCTGGAGGAAAATTTATCATGTACATTAAGAATAAAGTGAAATGGCATTCTGAAACTTTTTTCTTTTGCTGAGTTTGAATTATACAATGTAAGTATTAAGAGACCACAAAGACCATTTAATAGATTTAACTTGAACAAGAATTCTGACCTTTCCTCTTTTTACATAATCAGTGGTCAATCAGTTTTTACTTAAAGACTTGTTAAAAGAGAATGCACTATTTTCAGAAATAATACATCCTAGTTATACATAGTCCTATTTTTTTCATATGTAAAGCTGCAACATGTCTATAGTATTTAACATGTTGTTCTTAGTTCTAGCTTCTCAGGCCAAAGCAAATTCATACATCACAGTCCTTCAAATACATATTTCCTAGCAATCTTTTTGTAATGGACTGAAGCTCGAGTTGATGCACTGAGGTCCCAAGCACATGAGGCTAAATAGTAATTGGACCATACTCTATTAATATATATGCTTGGAGAAAGAATGGCCCCTGCCCACTCTTTGTGCAAGTCCTGATGTGTTGTATAGGAAATGATGATTTTGGTGGGTGGAGGCAGAGGGGCGGAGAGAGGAGCGAAGAGAGAAGGCTGGCTGGCTTCTTGTCTGACTGGCTTCTTGACCCAGCTGCACACATTGCTATCGCAATCCCCCCTTCACCTCCGATCCCCCTTCACCTCTGATCCTTTTTCACCTCTACTGAGAATAAAGATTGAAGATTTTCCCTTAACCTGAATTCCTGACTCCGGCTGATTTTAAAATATGCGCTCATCACATCTTTTCCTCTTTTAGAGACAGGTAGACAGCATAGTTACACTGGCTTTGAGGTCAGGAAGTCTTGAATTCAAATTCTATCTCAGTTTCTAGCTATGTGATATTGGATAGATCATTTAATGCTTCTTATCTACTGTTTTCTCACCTGTAAAGGAGTGGAAGGGAGGAGATAATGATAGTATCTACCTCTCAAGGATGTTATGATGACCAAGTAAGATACTTGACACACATCAAGCAATTGCCTGCAAACTTTCAAAAATCTCTATAAATCCTAAACATGCTCTAGACATGCTTCAGGCTTTTAATACATTTCCTATAATATGATGCTCAGAATTAACCATAATACTGAGGATATAGTTTGATCAGGAAGAAATATGGTTGGGATCATTACCTGCCCTATCTTAGAAATTATAATTGAACCTGGGTTCAAGTCCCATCTCTAACAAATAGTATCTTTGTAACCCCACACAAGTAACAGAATCTCTCAGTACTCATGGGCAATTCTCTAAAACAATACTTTTAAGAGAAGGTGCTGAACTGCATTTCTTTCCAAGAGTTTCTTTGATCAATGAAATCATAGGTAAAATCAAAAACAAATATTAACTTCATTACTTTGAATCTCCCTAAAGATTTTCTCTGTATTTGGGTTTGTGCCACCCACCATTTGCAAATGGGACTCTTTATTTAAATAAATCTAAATATAATGTAACATAGAATTCTTTCCAATATTTCTTTGGTATTGTTCAAGATTTAGTTGAATGTTATGCACCAGAGAATCTTGTAAAATATACGAGTGTACATATTTTACTGTACAATATAGTTATGATGGCAACACCCTTATAACACTTCAGGGAGGAATGGAATTGGCAAATGTGTGTGGCAAGGATTGATATAAGAATGAGAAACTGTCTCATGATTTCAATTTCATGCAATCTAGTTTCATATAATTAAAATCACCTACTATGGACAGCATTAAATATGGTGTCTTAAATTTTATACTGTTTTGCTATTCTTTCCCTTACAATGCGTATACTAAAATAAAATTATTTTTTTCATCTTCAAATTCTAGGATATTAAATACTAAGTATCCCCTCTTTATTAGAAAGTTAGGTTTTGAGTCTGTTCTGGGCAATTGTAAAATACTTGGTAAATCAAAGACTGCAGATTTATGGTTAACTCTGTAGGTATCATGAAGTGATTTTTATGTGTGGTCCAGGCATGATTATTTTTGTTTCTATGAGAATCATCTCTGACTGACACTTCACCAGAATATTTATTTTAAACTTTTATTGATCATGTCTAAGATACTGTTTGTCATACCATAAGTTTTTTACATGGTTTGTTTGTCCCATCTCTCTTCTTTCCTTTGCTTTGATGAGATCAGATCAAAATTCATTCTCTGAAGCCAAATCTATTTGTGGGATTTCTTTTCTCTACATTTCAAATGTAGAACTTGGTGTGACTTCTTCCATATTTTGTAAAGTCTCATTTCTTTCTTCACATATGCTAGTCCAGGACCCATTTTTCAATAAATTTAATTTTTTACCATTTTTGGTTCATTTTTTCTTTATTATCTGTAGTTCCCTTTCCAGTCCTTGGACTCTCTGAAGGCTTTCTTTTTCTTCAGACTGACTCAAATTCTAGTCCTTTGATGACATGTTTCCTGAAAGCTCAGGCTATAATTGTATTTCTATCCTATAAACTTTTTTTTAAATAACTTCTATAGCACAAACATGTTATATCACTCAATTTATATGTGTAAATCTCAAACTAGATTATAAGATTTCTGAGGAAAGGAATAATGTCTTGTTACTTGCATCTACCTAGGCACATAGATACACAAGAATAACATATTGATTAAATGTATTCCAGGACTTATGTCCATTCCTAAAATCAATCATTCAACAAACATTTAATTAATACCAGTTCCAGTTAGTGTCAGACATGGGATAAGCACAGGAGATATAAAAATGAAAATGAAAAAGTCCCTAACCTCAAGGAATACCTTATTATTCTTAGCTACCACAGACTTGGCCTGATAATATTTAGGACATGGATTATTTAAAAACATGATTAAGGAATTAAGCTTTTTAAAGAAATCAAGACAATCTTTTGAAGCATAATAAGATTATTCTGAAAACAAATGTAAGATATAGTTTAGATTATTTTGTGAAGTAAGTTCAGATAGAAGAAAGAGTATTGTTATTACAATTGGGAGCCATTGGGTTTAAATACTGCCTAGTATTTCAGGCAACTGTAAGATTATGAGTTATTAAGACGAGGACAATATGTGACCTTGGACAAGTAACTTTATTTCTCAGGCAATTCTGTAGAATTATAAATTGTTCTTTTCAATATCCCATGTCTGAAACAAAAAAGAAAGATTTTGGAATTTTCTGGCTCTTGTAGATTCTTCTTGCAAAAATTAATATGATACAGTATTAACACTCAAACTAAAATCATTTTGAACTCAACCTTCTCAAAACCCTTGGGAATCAAGTTTGGAAGAAGGTATTAGTACAAACTTTCTGGTCTTACATGATGTACTGAGCTGATTGAGCTTAAAATGATGCCTGATAGTGAAATGTTATGCAGATTGAATAAAAATATCCTGCTTTCTCATAAGCAGGAAATAGCCTCAGGATAAAAATAATTTAGTCCTTTACTATCAAAATTTTGATCTAATGCAATAAACCATTTGGTGCTTAAAAGAAAGAGAAAAGAAATGTGAAAGATGTGCTTTAAATTTTTTTTTTGCATTGTGTTTCTTTATAGTTGGAGGATTAAAGAGTTCCAAAAGATACAAGTAGAGAACCTGTTTGGTGAAGACATGCAAAAATTCTGAAAAATGACTTGTTGCATGGGGGAAAAAGTAACATTATTCATCAGTACATTTCAACTGTTGGTGGCACTTTATAATCTTCACACATTCCAGAAGTTCCAGTGATCTGAAGCTTGGACCTATGGGATACACTTCAGAAAAGTTACATAAACAACACTGAACCTTAGGCAGAGGAAAATGTACACTTTGAACATGTTAAAACTATCCATATTAAGTCAGTTTAGCACTTTGATTAAAGAGTTTAATCAATCACCATCCTAACCTGTTTATTAATCACTTTATCAAGCAGTTGATGCATTGCTGGTTTTAATAGAATCCATTTATTTTGATTTCTACCTACTTCATCTTTCCAAAGGGCTTTCCGAATCAGCTGTGATAAAAAAAAAGGGGGGGGGGAGTGAAGGGGGAGAGAAAAGAGAGAGAGGGAGAGAGATTGGTTGCATCTAAACACTGGCTAGAAATCTCCACCTACACTAATACATACTTCATTATCAACACCCAGCACCGACTTATCCAATTTATTAAAGGGAAAAAAATCTCCCTGGAGTGGGGCTTTTGGTGAACCACACGGTTTAGCTCAGATAAACAGAGGCCATTCGTTTGCTTTCACACCTGACACCCTCATGATGTACGATCCTAAGAAGATTAATCTTTTTTTTTCCCCTCCACCCCTCTTTGTTAAAGCTGTTTTTTGTGCTCTTCCTCCTTTTCTTCCTGGACATTTACACCACATTGGGTTACAACTTGTGGTTAGCATTAAAGCCCTTCATTTCCTTAGGACAGAGAAAACAAGATTTGTAAGAATAATACATTGGTTATGTGGCTTAAATCCTTTTCTGAGGTTTTTAGTTCCCTGTGACTTCAGTGTAGTTGAGTTGAAAAGGAAGTGGAACTTGGAAAAGATCCATATAGTGAAATTCATCATGTTTCAGCAGTCTGGCTCCATAAATATAGTTGCTCAGAGCTGGAAACATGTTCCTTTTTTATGAGCTGGTCTACTTAATGGAGATCAGGAATTTAGGGAGGACAACAGCTGATGGAAGTTTTTTTATTTAGTCTATTCTTATGGACTTAAAGGGGTGACGTTGACCCTTTCTATGCATTTCAACTGGCTTAAGCAATATGCCTAATAAATAATCCATCTTTTTTGGGGGGGGCAACAAAATAAATGAATGAATGAATATTGCTTTCCCTAAAGTTTTCTTAATAAAACTTTAAAATGGGTGTAAAATCAATCAAAATATGAATAACGTTGGCAGAAAGGTAAGTGCTAATTTGATTCAAAATCCATTCTCTGTAGACCAAAGATAAAAACCAACCAACAAAAACAAAATAAATCAACCTCCAGATTATGAGTTTATCATCTTCATATTCTTAATCGAATTAAATAAATTAATATTTGTGTTTCTAGCATTTATGTAAGTAAATGTGAAGCTAGATTGCCCTGCTCTTTTATTCTGAAGAAGTTTTCTTCTCTAAATTAGGCTTTGATTCTGTTAACTTTGAAGAGAATGAGATTATGACTTGTAATAATACTATTTGTGGTGACATTTAGAAGCATAGAACAACTAAAAAGTGGAATGTGTCAGAGAATCTGAGTTAGAATTCCTGCCCTGCTTCTGTATTGTGTGACTTTAAATTACTTAAGCTTTTTTGGCCTCAGTTTATTCATCTGAAAAAGCTAGATGATTCAGTGGATAGAAGACTGGCCTTGCAGTCAGGAATAACTAATTTAGAATCTAGCCTCTGACATGTACCAGTTATGTGAACCTAGGA